>NC_091574.1:28021558-28036558 GCF_042767895.1 Penaeus vannamei | reverse complement strand
ATCTTCTGCGATGCATCTAGTTCGTGTGCGCTCTATCCTGCTGTGAATACGTGGGGGATATTTTGTGTCTTCGGCAGGGGTTTGGCCCTCAGGGGGGGGGTTGCAGGGGGCACAGCCCTCTGCAATGGAAAGTCACGTTAATGACCATGGTTATTTTCACTGTGGATTATATTATTAGTGTTATTCAACCCCGCATTTTCCCTGGAACCTTCCATGCCCTCCCCTGCTATTGGGGCAAAGTTTGTCACTAACAGGGGTTTCCACGCAATAAAAACTATATATTTGCAATGTGGACAGTGAGAGGAATCCAACGATACCAAAATCGTCGATATCGGAGAGGCGGAGGTAATATAGAAAATTACCCACTATTCTTCCCAAAGGCCAGCATAAGTTCCTTGTCAGTATTGCCAAGATTATCTTCTGTAGACATGACCTCCCCCATGAGCTCTATATTTACCATGGATTGTCCTACCATGTCTGACCATATCGACCCCTTCCTTGTCAATGTCAGAAATGTTGGTGTTTTGGCCACCCATCCAAACACTATCTCTCCACAGCCCACTGCCCTCATGGTCATGACTGCTCAAATTGCCGTGCTCATTCATGTACACGTGCCAATTGTGGAGACTCACATTATGTATTTTATAGGAGCTGCCCTGCCTATAAGCTCAAATGTTAAATAGCAGTCATCAGATTCAAACTAGTCCTCACTCTACGTGAGGCCAGACAAGAAGAATGACAACGAGGTTTTGCTCACTCAACTTCTTCCAAAACATTCCTTTGCTCTGCTCCCCCACCATCTTTACAAGATGTTTCTACATATCCCTCAGTATCTCTTCCCTATACCCTAACCCATCCTACATCTACTCACCCTATTCCCCAGTCAAATTCATTTTCCAATCTAAATCCAGATACTCCAATCTCTACCACTTCACCGATACCTACCCCTCATCATTTTATTTATTGTACCAGGCAACCTAAACGTTCAATTCCACCCTCTCATACTACATCCTTTCCTAGACCTTCCTCCTCTGCTCCTCAGATATCTATCTTCTCTTCTCCTTATAAGAGAACCTTTTTTGCTCAGTCCTCTTCACCCAACTCCTCTCCAGAATCCCTTGAAGACAATCTGAACCTTTCCCATTTTACTATTTCCTGCTCTAGTTCATTTACTTTCCCTTTTCCCTTTTTTCCATACTTTCCTATAACATCCTCTAATCTTTGACATCTAACAACCATCCCTCTCCCCGGATTCTTCTCCTACTTTTACAAGAATCATCTCTGTTTTCCTTGAACATTATTCCTATACCTTCCCCAGTAACAGATATACACCAGTTTGCTTAATTGCCCTACCCCCTTAACCCTCCCCTTTCTACTAATCATTTTATCTTCCTACTAACACATTTTATCCTAATCTGTAACTCTTTACCCTTTCTGACACAATACTTCACCATAGTGCTATATGACCTTTGATGTCTAACATATTTATTTGTTTCAAACATTAAACATTGTACAGAGATAAAGGTTACAAGCTTGGTCCCCAGAGCTGGAAGGGGTATAATAGTTATTCAGAGAAAATGGGTTTTAAACAAATGAACACCCACAATCACTATACCTTGTGAGGGCAGTTCAGCTTTAAAGTATATTTAAACACTAATGATGATTTTGTTGTTTTTCTGATTTATCGTATGTCATTGTATGATAAATGATCAATCATGTCTTAAATTGTTATTTTCCGTTTTTATTTCTGTGCTACCCTCTCTGACGAATAATGAAGTTCAACTTTTAGCATATCTTTCTTTATATTGATATATATTTGTTCTTTGATATTAGAATGCGTTGACTAAAGGGAAACTAATAAGTGTTTTTTTACTTCAATAATATGTATTCCCTCATTCTGTCACTAAACCTGCCTCCAAATGTTGTGGGGTGATCTCCATTAGCTGTTTTTAAGTGACAACAAGGACTCCTCAGCATCTGCCATTCCTTTTTAGCCAGCTATCTTGCCTGAGGCCTCTTCATGGTAACACATGCAAACATTGAGCAGTTGCATTCATTTCTGCCTATGATATTTGCATACATTATTTCCATTATTTGTTCTCCCTTGCAGTTTGGTAGGTACAATTCAGACCCCATTAGAACAAAAATTGTCAATAAAGTTAATGAAATCTACTCTGTACTAAATCTAAGGATTTCATTGTTGCCGCTATTGTTACTATCAAGTGATATTGTGCTTTTTGTAAGAATTCATGGGAAGCTGCCTACAAGGATCTCTGTTCTGGTGTACAATGATTAAAGATTATTCACTTTATATTTTATCCTGGTATTTCTAAATTCAGTTATTATGATTCTGAGACATTTACAGAGCTTATATAGTGTATCGGAAATACTTTGAGATATATCTATATAAGCAGGGAGACACCAGCACACAAAGTTTAATGACAGTTGAAAAAGCAAAGAAAATTTTTAATAGGAGCCTGGTACTATAATCTGAGTAATAGATTTTTGCTTCATTCTTTATGTTGCTCTTTAAAGTTTAAAGATATATTTTTATCCGGCTGGACAGTGTATAGCCCTCACCAAAAAATTTGATTGTACACTGATGTCAGTAGACAACCTCTTAAACTAGTTACATGTTTATACCTGTTCTGCTGTTGTTTTCTACCTATGGAGTACTGAGATTCTGTTTTTCTTTCAGGGGTATAAAAGATGAGTCGTGCAGAGAACAGGGCATATTGGGGTGCAACAGACGCTACACCTCAAGCTTTGGATAATTTAGCTGTGCATGTAAGTGTTTACTGAATTAAAATGTGGGGGACTTTGATGTTATTAAGTATGTTTATTTGAAACAGTTTTGATAAGGAATTTGATCATTGTTATCAACTTGTTAAGGAATTAGTATGAATGTGTAAATGATAGGTGAGCTTTGTTGTTAAAAGATACAAATTTGGAATTTAACTATGTGATAAGCTCCATATAACGACACATGTCTTAGAGATCTTATTTTTATGGGACTCAAATTTGTTTTGGAAAAGTAGGATTAATGATGCCATGCTGATGGCATACATCACAGAATGAAACAAAGTATGTTAGGGTTTTGTAATATGAGTAAATTAGAAAAGATAATGAAAATACAATTTTGAAAAAATTAAACATTTGAGTCAAGTTTCTGTCAAGTAGGATCTGAATGTTTTCACTTTTCACATTAACACCCCCCCCCTCCCCAAAAAATGGTTCAGGTAACAGACTCCCTATGGAGGTGATTTACGTATTTTTATGAGAAGTGATATAATGAACCTGTTCGTGGATATCACCTCACTCTAAACCCTGCCTCCCAGACCTTGATAATACAGTGGAAAAATAAAACTGAAGTTTAATTTTAAAATTCAAATTTTGTTTATTTTTTAAAGCCTCAGTCAGAGGGTTGCTAATTTGATATTGAGATGATGTACGCTTTCCGAATGCAGTATCGCTGTATATCAGTTAGTGCCAATAAACATGATTCAGTCCCTGTGGCACGAGGTTTGCTTAGTGTGCTTTGGTAGTCATAAATTAAGCCGTTGTGGCACTAGGGGTTGTGCTTTTGGTGGTATTTTTTAAACTAGGGTTTTAGATTTGTGGTAATGGAATTTAGCAAAAAATATTGTGGGTCGGGTTGCCTATACCAAAGTTTGTTTGTTTTTTTGCAGCTTATGCAGAAAGCTACTTGTCAGCTATTTATTATTTTCACTTTATTGAATTTTAACCTGAATGAGATTTACCCAAACCACCTGAACATAAACCTAGCCTATGTTTTATTTTCTTCTGATATGAATAGCTGCATGGAAACTTACACAGTATATTACATTGTGAAGGCATCACATGGTTTTACTTGTTATTCATCAATCTTTTTCATTTGCTTTATATTTCAGCGTGTATTTATTTTAATAGCATTTATGTAGTGGTGAAGCTTCACTGATTTGACATTTTCATGAATCCAGCACTCCTTTTAGTAGCTACTGGATTAGTAAAAACTTGCCTGTAGAATGGTTAGTGTGCAAAATTCTTGATCCTACAGATGTGCAGTCAACACCACGTACAAGATTATTATTCATTAATAGTATGTGAAATGCTAGCTCTTACTTTTGCATCCTAAACAACTGCAAGTATGAGTAAAGGGTATCTGTCAAATACTGGAAAAGAAGCACATTGACATTATTCAAGGGTGAGCCAGGAAGTAGAGGGAACGGTACATTAATATTCAGCTCGTATTAGATTTATGATAATTCACATATAGGCATTTCTCCCTTTTCCCCTTTTTGACTTATTGTTAATGAGATTTAACACAAGCAGATGTATAGGCTTACATGTTTCTGCTTCTTTAATTTTGTTAACCATTGTTGGTAGTGGTCTTTATCACCTGTTGTGAGGGTATAAACTTTTCACTCACATAGATAAGATATCCTCTGGTGAATGATTAAATAACCTTTGATATAGTGTTGCAATTAATCTTTTTTTCTTGATTTTAGTGTGAAGGTACATTGACCGAGACATCTTCAGAGATGCAGTTGTCCAAGCAGAATTTCCAAAGTAGAGGTGGTAATGTCTCAACCACTTCTAGCATAGATGCTCTTGGAAACAACCAGTACAAGTAGTAGCTTCTGATAACAATGCATCCTGAAAATCTACTATCTATAGTTCTTCACAAGAACTGGTACTTTAAGTGATGGTATTGATATTTTATATAAAATGAAAATTATACTTTTGATTACAACAGTGCCTCTCAGATAATCAAAATATTGAACTAAATATCAGTTTTTTTTTAAATGATGTGAATGGAAGGGAATGCATAGGCAGGACAATTTATTTTACAAATTTTACTAGAAGTATGTAGAAGTATTTGATTCTCTTTAGGATTTCTTTTGAGCAGTTGAGATTATTATTATTATTATTTATTATTATTATTAGATTTTTAAAAAGGTTTTTAATTCCTCAGATATCCAGGTCGAGGGAGTACCAGCAGATTTGCAGTGTAGTGCCAGGGACAAGGAAATTGGTCAGCTGAAGAGATGCTTGGAAGTGAGTTGTAGCTCTGCCGTTTTCTCCTCAATTGTTCGCTCCTTTCCTTGGTCTTACTGTTGCTGTTCCTCTCTTCTCCCTGTAATTCTTCTTATTATTATTGTTGATGTTATTGTTATTATTGTTGTTGACAAGGACAAGTGCATGCTGATTGATGTGGCTTTAAAAGTAATGGATGGGGTGGTAGTCCTGGCCTGTTCACATGTAGAACACCACTAAAGATAACTTATTGATTAAGGTTATGTTCAAAAGTTATAGGATAACCCCCCCAAAAAAATATTTTAAAGCTCACCCCCTCCAAACTGGAAGAAAATAGATATTCATGTAATTCCTAGTCAGAAAAGCCAAATTCCCAAATTTTATTTCAATCAGACAGACGGTTCTTTTGTGAAAAAGGCCATGGCCGCCAAATTTCACAGTCCAATAACTCTTTAACCACAGGTCCGATTTTCAAAAATGGAGCATATTTGTAAAAGGGAACTTACAGGGAATACCAATATGACATTTATTTTATTTTTTGAGTGATTTTAGGTTCCATGACCTTTTGACCCATACTTTGACCTTGAAATTGACAATTTGGGACAATTGACCTTGTGATAATTTTCAATGAAAATTGTAGCCCAATGTGTTCCCCAAAACATATGAAAAAACTGGAGAGGTAATTTTTGTTGTTTTGGAGTAATATTAATTAGAAATTTGGATACTCGCCAGTAGAATGATCATATCCTGTATATTCTGTGTACATTAAGCACATTCCACATACCAGCAATATCTATTATCAGGTAAAAGTGACTGTTGGTCCAATTTTGCACAATTCTGTTAAAAAATATTACCAATTTTTCCACAAAATCCCTTTTCTTATAGGCTCTTGTCAACAGACCATTTAAAACACAAGCTGGAAATTCTGGTAATGTCATCACAGGAGATACTGTAGTTCCTAGTGGAAGAGGATGTCAGGTATGGAGCACCAATCACACACTGTGTATCATTTAAGTGAGGAAGATATGCAGAAAAACAAAGTAATCATGGAGAGCTTCACCAAAGGCAGTGGAACACATTCATTTGATGAGGTTTGATTTGATGACTTACCCTTTTTTAATTTTTTTTTATTTAATTATTGTATATTGTTGTTTATTTATTCCCCTGCAAATATGATTGAAACTTTGTTACCCCCACCCCACACACATATCCTCCATTTTTTACTCATAGTGTTTGCTTTTTCATATTGCCTACATCTGCCTTGGTAGAATTGTCATCATTATCTTTTAAGATCTGAAAGAATATAGAGACTGAAATTAATTGTGATTTTCACAGACTGTCAGAATTTTGTGTGTTGCCTTTATGACGAACTACCATGGATCGGATTTTTGGAAGTGGTTTCAGAGGAATTTTGTGACTATAGGATAAAATTCATGCACCCTCATGGACCTGATAGAACTTTTCACTGGCCATCGAAGGATGGTTAATGCTGGGTTCCTGAATCTGATATACGGTATGTGATTGGTGCTCCATACTTGACATCCTCTTCCATAAAGAACACAAGCTGAAAATTGCCAGAATTTCCAGCTTGTGTTCTTAATGGCCTGTAGACAAAGAATAGCCTATAAGAAAAATGATTCTGTGGAAAAATTGGCAATATTTTACACTGAATTGTGTAAAATTGGACCAGCAGTCACTTTTACCTGAAAATAGATATTGCCAGTGTGTGGAATGTGCTTAATGTACATAGATTGAACAGCCAGCATATGATCATTTTAGTGGTGGTATCCTAATTTCTAAGTAATATTACTCCAAAACAACAAAGATTTCCTCTCCAGTTTTTTCATATGTTGTGAGGAACATGTTAGGCTACTATTTTCATTGAAAATTATCACAAGGTCAATTGTCCCAAATTGTCAATTTCAAGGTCAAAATGTAAGTCAAAAGGTCATGGAACCTAAAATCACTCAAAAGATGATATAAATAATATATATGTTGCCAGTGGTTACAGAGTTATAAGACTGAAATTTGGCGGCCATGCCCCTTTTCTCGAAAAAATGACAAAAAGGATGTATATCTATTATCTTCAAATTTAGAGGGGGTTGTGTTTAACTCATTGGGTGAACTGACATGGAATGACCTTATATATCTATTTGTTTTTTTTATAATGCCTGCTTAGGCTATGGCTTATGATGTTAATTTCACCGTCTTCCTTATATGATGTAGTTTATTTGGATATAATTAATCTCAGTATCGTAGTTAAGATATCTTTCTGAACAATTGATGCTATGTGCCGTCTTATGACATGAGGGCTAAAATTTCACCGACAAGAGTGACACCTAATCATGTCATGAGTCTGGATCCCAGTGCCTGGGATGATATCTTGGGACCCTAGCTGCGAGTTGTATATTTATCTAAATGTGCAGTGGCAGGTTAATTCACCCCAACTTTGTCAAACTATATATTGTAAATTACAGGTTGTGTCTAGGTTACTCAGGAATCATTCAAAGTAACTTTGTTTGGTTATTGTATCTAAGATTGTATTGTACCTAAATATACTTCTTACGATTTTTGTAAAACAAGCTTATTTCATTTCTATTTTTTTAAGCTTATAATGTAAAAATATCAAACAGTTATGTAAAGCCAATTTGATGAGATATTTCTTTGATTATTTCAGGGTTTAAAAAAGAATGTATTCTGAGCAACTTGGCATATCTATTATGACCAGTAAACCTTGTTGGAAATTCATGATTAAATTGATTAAATTAATTTAATTAATCAGTCTTATAGATTAGGTCATATGAGCCATTTCATTCAATAACTTATATGAAACAGGGCTCAGGTATTTTTCCAGCATAAATAGACACTGAGGCAGTAATAGAAAATAGCTAATTTTTACGGCAAATCAGTGATTTAGAAGTCACAATGCTTAGATGTCTCTTGTCAACCGTATGTGATATGCTAGTACTCCTCAAATGTATGTAATCAATATCTTTCAATACAACATTGTAAAGATAGCAAAATGTTGTACTATATGGATGCCATACACAAATTTGATTTCATGAAATTATTTGTTATTTCCTATACTACAGGAAATGCAAACAAAGTCCCATGCTGCACAAATTTATGTCCATTAACTCAAATAGCAGTGATTATATTGCTTTAACTCCATTCTGCCAAGTGACATGTATGTACATGCCATGACTGTTGTGGACAAAGAAGTGGGTGGCATCATATCACGACCATTCCTGTGCCGTTGGCTCCTTAGACAGAGCTTGTTTCCCTCCGATAGCAGCGGCATCAGTTCTATGGTTAATTTTTTAGGCAATAATACTTAAATTGAAGTTAAGCTTTTAGGTGCTTAATGTTGCCTACAAACTACCAAACGAGTCAGGTGGAAACAGGGGAAACTGTTCGTGAGTGCCAATAACCCTATGCTAATATTCACTTGCCATACCCAGGGTTAATGTATTAAACTTAACTGATTTTGCTTTGGAACATTTACATCATTATAAACTTATTTCTTTGTCAATTTGAGGGTAAATTGTCATGAACTATAATGGCTTTATCATATTTTACTTTGTATATGTGTTAAATGATATTTAGCGTACTTAGCTGTTTTGTAATTGTTTTTATTTAATTTTCTTTTCCACAATTTGCTTAGAAAAAATGAAGAAGCTACAATGAGTTTTATGTGGAAAGTAATTTAGTTGTCTTTTTTATGATTGTTAGTATGCAAAAATCAGAGTACATAAATTCCACTCTCTAATGTGTTATTTTTCCTGTTGATTTTAATATATCACAGTGATCCCAGTCTGTCTCATGAAGTAAAAATGGTGAATTGTCTCATTTGGTATATGAATATAAAGACCATATTTTTGCAATTTATATTTGTCTGAATCTTAATTTTTGTTCATAAAAAATGTTCATTAGAATCCCCTCTATACAAGAAAGCATAACTTAAGAAGAAATACCTTCCTAATAGGATCACAACAGAGTAAGACGCAGATTCTGAATTCCGTAAAGTGTTTCACAAATGATTCTTTTCTTGTTAATCATTAGATTTTTCATTTTACTTCTTTCCTAGAAATCATAGTCCATAAGTGAACTTTCTCGCAATCATCATTAATTTATCTCCTTACTTCTCATCCCATTGGCCATCAAGAAAGACAAATCATGATTGGTGAGGCCGACGCACACGGCCATAGCAACCCCATGCTGGTAGAGCACCCACAAGCAAGCATCATCACTGACAAGTCCTTGCTCACCTCCCTCTTCTACTGCAGCATGTACCACTGGGATGCCCCTGAGTCCGACCCTGGAAGCCTCACTGCTCTAAGGAAGGCACATGGCATTCCTGAGAGTCAGGAGCTGTGAATAGTGATCAGAGGCTGGGACAGGGTCATTCACTTGCCCTTGCCCTATGACCTGGATAGTTGGATGGGCAACAAGGTGAGGAGGGACTTCAAGGGTTGTGGGTTGTGGATAACTGGTCACTTATCACCTTGACAAAATATGAATGGTCTTGTATTTATTATATGAGCTCTATCTACTCTAGTTGTTTTTATATGTATAATGAACTTTTTATTGTGGGAAGTGAAATTTTTCCTTTTTTTGTATTATTTATGATTGTAATAATTATTAAATCAGTTCATGATTTACAAGTTAAAACTTGAAAAATAAGCAGTTTCTCTGTGAGTAATATTCCAGACAGTTACACAAATTATATGCAATACAAGTATTTGAAACTCCTGAACAAATGGCTACAGTATGAAGAGCCTTCCTTAGGAGTGTCAGATAGGCTAAAAAGTTGCTTATACACTTGCATAACTCCAGTGTTTGTGAGAAGCTGTGGGGTTACTGGCATCTGAGCATCTGCATTATGGGCTCTAGTAGATTAGTAAAAAACCTCTTCTAGTTGAACAGATAGTGCACACCATGGCGACAAATAAATTGTGATCATTTGGCTATGTTTCCTTTTAATTAGATTGTAGGTATAGCTTAAGGAAAAGAGGCAGAGATAAGGGGAGGAGGAGGAGGAGGAAGGAGTTGAGTAGATAAAAGGAGAGATAGAGTAGGAGAAATAATGGAATAGAGAGGCAAAGAGGAAAGGGAAGAGAGAAAGAAAGGCAGAAAGAACAAAAGAGAGTGAATCAATGAATGAGAGAAGAAAAGAAAAAAATAGGACAGAAGTAATAAATACAATAAGGAATATTCAGTTTTGTCCTCCTAATGACATAACATTCATTGGTCATGTTTGCAGGTTTTCATTGCCCAGGACAGAGAAGCTTTCGAAAAGAATCTGAGTAGCCTCTGGCAGGATCCCCAGAATATCTAAAGGATGAGAGCACTTGAGAAGTAAGTTACTCAGGGGTTGCAACAAATTTGATGTGTTCTGAAAACTGTATGATATAATCTTCTGAATTGATTTCTTGTTTATTGATTTATGTATTGCATGATGTTTAAGTTTTTTTATGTAGAAGTATTTATGTATAGGTATATATTTATTTTCTTTCTTTTTCATATATATAAATTGTTAATTTAGTATGTGATGTTTTTCTTGGTGCTTTGTTTTTCTTCAATAGTCACAACTTATCTATCAGTTTTTTGATGAATTAGATACATGTGCACTAGCTATAATTAGTTCTCAAGAAATATCTTTGTAACAAATCTGTTTCATATTTTAAGTTGTTTTTGCTGATGCATATGAATGAGAAAAAATGAGCTATCTATATAATATAAACATATTTTATTTTTCAGACTATACATTGGAAGAACAAAGAGAAAACGACTCAGGATGCTAGGTTGTATGATTATCAGTATTTCTCTTTCATTTTCTGTTTTTTATCCTCTGTTTTGGATAAATCTTCCGCAAACACTATGCTACCTGTTCCAATAATTGCAAAAGCAAGAAAGAAGTAGAGGAAGAGAGAAAAGTAAAGGAAGGAAAGATAGAGATCAAAGGAAAGAGAAAAAAAAATATATGAGACTTCACATGTTTTTATTTTGTTCAACCTTTTTTTAGTATAATAAAGTTTATTTTTTTCTTCCAATGTTTTTCTTAAAGTAATAATAATAAAGTTTGATTCCTCCCCCCCCCCAAAAAAAAAAAAACTCATAAAAGTATATGACAATAAGCAAAAGTGTGTAAATATTAATTTAGAAAAAAATGTATGTTTATATGAATGTGATGTGTAGTAGGTGATAACTTTAAATTTTTATAAAGACAAGAATAATTGATTTTTTGTTATTTGACTGATTGTTAAATAATGAAAGCTTATAGTATTGTTGAGAATATTTATACTTGAAAATCTGTTGAATACTTCTCTGTGTAAGATGGTACCAATTAGCATTTTTGTCTCTGCAAGAATCAACAGAAACTATGTAATTGGCTGTCAAAACACACTATTGAGATGATTATAGAATGTAGGCATTATAAACAAAATATCTTTATTGAAAAAAGAGACTACCCTAGAGTGAGTGGGTGGGTGAGTAGAAAAAGCATATTAAGAAATAATAGTAATAAAAAAATTAGCAAATACGCAGTCAGAGAAGAAGCAGTCACAAACGATGATGATAAGAAAAGAAAGCATGTGCAGTCATCTAACAGTGCACTTTAATCCTGGCTTACTATATTACTATAATTTCATTTTTGGTTGGGATGCAGGTCCACAGTGGATTATCACCAAAATGTAATCAGTTGGTCACTGATGCAAGGGCAACCCACATGTTTTCATTAACGGGGTCAGTATTTTCTTTGCATGATCCTAACAACACTTCCATAAGATTACACACCAGTATGCCAGTAAATCAACTGGTAAGTTCATGCAGCTGTAATATAGTCCTATGTTACAGCTTTGATTTTCTTGTATGGTTCAGATGTTTGTTACCTTCAGTAAATTTTTTTTATGATATCTTGCAGTCTCCTGTTATTGAGCAAAGTTGTTAATTTGTATAATTTCTGTTTTTAGAGGCTTTTATTTAATCTATGATTTTTGTCAGCTTACCTGTGTGACAACTTTACTATTTGTATGTTAAGAGAGATATATGTAATGAGTGTAAAAATGGAGCCAGGAACAAAATATGTTAGCGCTCCACTCGTGATCTTCTCCCTCTATTTATTATCTCACTACTAGAAGGAGATTTCATCTATGATGTCATGATTACCCTTTTTTATTAGTCTCTTGTATGCGGTATAATGAAAGGCATTTACCAAGTCCAGAGAAATGACATTGCTGCATGTAAGTAACATAGCATCATGTGTCTTATGATAACAATTTTATTCAGTTACTTTGCAAATCTGTGTTGTTAAGTTATTGGACCCTCATTATTTTGGGCAAGCTGATGTTCTTTATGTATGCTGGGATTACTGTCTTTTTTCTAGTCTGTAAATCATTTTCTTCTTGACCAGTATATCATTTATAGAGTCTTCCATATATATATATTTTTTTATACAAGATAGATATTACTTAAGCTTTCAGTTCCATTTATAATGAAAATTGTGTGTGAGACTTGTGAAGAGGTTGTTACAAAGTGTACTACCTATAGTCGCAGGGATCGTACTGTAAATAAAATAAACATGACTTGTAATACTTGAAATGTAGTTTTAATTTTTCTTGAAGTCGAAAGCAATTTAAAGTAATTGAGTTTAAGAGTATATGTGAGTCTTGGATGATGACTGTACAGGAATTGATAAATTTTATTATTATATCTCAGGATTATAGTACCTCACTAAAGTAAACTTCCTCGATGATAGGAGTAAATACTTCTGTAGCATGAGTGTGTTGGATATGATAGCTACGCCTTGAAGCTCAGAACACTATGTTTTCTGTTTAACATCTGATTCTTTGTTATTATTTCTTACTGATTTCTTATTATATTTTTGTTGACTAGAATGTTTTTCTTTTTTTTTTGTACTAAAGGATTATCGAGTACTTTACAAAGTTTTATAAGTACAAATAATACCTAACTTCTATATATGTATTTTTCTGAGATATAGGCTGCCAGTGTGCAGTTATGTTAGCACCTGTTTCAGTCAACAAACCCAACCCGATCTTTTGCTTCTTTAAATGCTGCTTTCATGTGGGTCTTGTGCGACTTAGCAATAATAAGATCAATGGCAATGCCAGTAATAATGGCAGTGATGATAATGATCAATGCAATAACGTTCACAAAGTGCTTATCCATTAATTACACCGATTATTTTGCTACATATCTCTAGTAGACATTAATAGGATACCAAATTTGATAGGTTTGGGGATGCAAACTGGTTCTAGAAAGAAAACGAATCATTCTTATACTTATTTTTATTACTAAAGTAATGACGACTATAATAACAATAGTTTTTATGTTCATTGCTATATTGTTTGATCATTCTCAATATTATTTGTATAGAACACTAAAGAAAGGGTAATTTTCTAGTCATTGTTGGAGAGATGGACGTCATGAAAGGCAAGGCTCAATTGCACATTCATCCTGAATGTAATGACATACAGAAACCAACATCAATGTGACAGCTTCACAAAACCAGATTAACTAGTGTCCTGTACACTTCTGCTCTGATACACTGTGTGGGGGGAGTTTGTATAATAGTCATTCAGATCTAGGGGTGTGTTTACGTGCTGCATGAGGGCCCTAGCGAGGCCGTCGGAGGCCACAGACCCCCAGGGTGAGATATTGCCTCTGAGCAGCCAATTGGCCGACTGAACCTTTGCATCCGAGCGCACATCAGAGAGGCGTATTGTGCCCAGAAGATCTTTGACTCGAGGCACCAAGCGGCGAAGAAGCCTGTGGACTCCTGTCTGGGGAGGTCTGTGCCTCCGTCGCACGACAACTCCTCGGGGAAGCCGAGTCTCCCGAAGCAACGACGGAAAACAGTAACGTGGCGGGAGCTGGTGGCCTCCCCTGAAATGGGTTCCTCCTCCAGCCAGCCGTGAGCCTGTCTGTGTGGGCGAGGTAAGCCAACGTCTTACCGGAATGGATCCGCCCATTTGCTGGAGTGAATACTGAGGAGGCGTGGGCTGGAGTCCTTCCGTAGGCTGAGAGGGAGCGTGCACCTCGCAAGCCTGGCACTGGCGACGCTTTGTCTCCACCTGTGCGCCAATCCCGGGCCAGTACACACACTGCCCGGCCCTGCAGAGCATAGGATCGCTGCCATGACGGCCGTGTGTAGTTGATGAGTTATGGTGCGCCCGACGGAGGCTGGGACGACCGCGTATGGGAAGTTCTCATCACTGATGCACAGGACTAAACAGAGTGTTTCGCACTCTGAAGTAAGGTCACCAGGCGGCCTGCTCCTGTCCTTTGCGGTTCCTCACTCTCGAGAGATTTGCTGCGCCTCTTCAACTGAAAAGCAAGGAAACGAAAACCTGTAATTTTGAAATATTATGTAATATCAAACAAGATCATAAGAGAAGGAAGGGGTGGGGGAGGGAATGGAGAAATTAAGGAAAGGGTGACGAAGGGGTGTAAGGGGAAGAGGAATGATGGAGAAAGGATGGAGGAAGGATTGGGGGCGGGGTGGGAGGGGGAGAGCAGGGGTGGAGGAAAAGGTGGGGGAAGGATGGAGGAAGGGGAGGGTGAGAGGAGAAAGGGATGGAGAAAGAAGGGGAGGATAAAGGGATGGGGGAGTACAGCGGGGAAGAGCAAAGATGGAGGAAGTGGAAGGGGAGGGGAGGGAGGGCAGAGAAGGAGGAAGGAGTACTGAAAGGGTTAAATGGACCTTAAAGTTCTAAAAAATAGAGAAATGTTAGTTAAATAGCAATGGAGTTAGATAACCTTGCAATAATACATTATCACAGAAATTCTGACACCTAATATAGAAACAGACTGGCAATAATGCATATTCAAAGCAGCTAAAGTAGCTTTCGACTTAGTTTCGGGAAGCATGTTCTTGAAAACGCAATACCCGACTCTGAGACACTAAAGCTGAAACTCTGGGTGGGCCGAGTCTGAAATTGTCTC
>NC_091574.1:28004058-28006558 GCF_042767895.1 Penaeus vannamei | reverse complement strand
GAGAGAGAGAGAGAGAGAGAAGAGAAGAGAGATGGATAGATAAATAGAGAGAGAAAAAAACGCACAGATGGAGAGAGAGAGAGAGAAGAGAAAGGGAGAGGGAGAGAGAGAGAGAGAGAGAGAGAGAGAGAGAGAGAGAGAGAGAGAGAGAGAGAGAGAGGGAAAGACAGAGAGAGAGAGAGAGAGACTGGGAGAGAGACAGAAATAAAGAGAGAGAGAAAAACTAAAGGGAGAGAGAGAAACGAAAGAAAGAGAGAGAGACAGACAGACAGACAGACACAGACAGAGAGAGAGAGTGAGAAAGCGAAAAATAGAATGATAGAAAAAGAGAAAGAAAGAAATAAAGAGGGAAAGAACGAAAGAACGAAAGAAAGAAAGAGCGAAAGAGAAAGTGAGAGAGAAATATAAAAACAGAGGCAAAAAAATCCCAACAATATTTACACAGCGGACAAGAGAATGCGAAAGGGTCATTAGGAGGGGGGAGAAGAGGGGAAGGGGAAGGGGAAAAAAGGGGAAGGAAAGATGAAGTAAAAAGGGGAGAAGGAGAAAAGTAACGAAAAGGGAAATGAGAAGAGAAAAGGGGAGAGGGGAGAATAAGGGAAAACAAGATGGAAAAAAAAGGGTGAGAAGGAGAGGAACAACGAAAAGGAAATATGAAAAAAAGAGGAAGGGGGAACATAGGGAAAGAAAGATGAGACAAAAAGAGGGATAAAGAGGGAAAGTGAAAAAGGGGAAAGGGAAGAGACGGAGTAGGTAACGAGGGGAGAGGTTGATAAAGTGGGAAACAGAGAGACACTGATGAGAGAGGAGAGAGGGGAACCGAGGGATGGAAGAGAAAGGTGTGAATAAGGGGAAAGGAGGGAAAGGGGGTAGAGAAAATTAAAGAGGGGTGGGAGGGGGGGAGGGGAAAGGGGGGCGGGGAGAAAGTTAAGAAGAAAGGTGACATTGTAGCTGATGAGAGGCCCAGGTGGGGGGTGGGTGTAGACAGGTGGAGATAGATAGAAAGATAGATAGATAGATAGATAGACAGATGAATAGATAGATAGATAGAAAGAGAGAGAGGATAAAAATAAATATAGAAAGAGAGAAAGTGAAGGAGTGTGTGTGTGCGTGAGAGAGAGAAAGAGAGAGGGAGAGAGAGAGAGAGAGAGAGGGGGAGAGAGAGAGAGAGAGAGAGAGGGAGAGAGAGAGAGAGACAGACAGACAGACACACAGACAGGGATAAAAATGGACATATTTTCATTTGTATATCTTTATTTTCTTCCTTTTCTACTTCCCTTTATTAATTTATTAGTCTTATCAGTGTATTATATTTTATATCCTTCTTATCTAAAAAAATATATTTTTTTCTTTCTTTATTCTATTCTTTTATTCTCATATAATATTCCATCATTTTATTTTACAATCTTTCTTCCATCCTATAATCCTTTTATTCTCATATATTCCATCATATTTTTTTTTTGCTATTTTGTTTTTTTTTCTTCTATTTTTCAGATGCATCTTCAAGACTTAACGGAGAAAACTTGCCACGCGCCGAAGACCCGACCGCCTTGGACCTTCCTTTTCGACCGTCTTGGAGAACGTCTTGGGGTTTGCACGAACGGGAGGAGAGGGGGAGAGGGGGGTAAGGAGGGGGAGAGAGGGGGAGAGGGGGGTAAGGAGGGGGAGAGAGGGGGAGAGGGGGGTAGGGAAGGTGGGAGTGGGAGAGAATGGGGGAGGGCAGTAAGGAGATGGGAGAGGGGGGGGGGAGTTAGGAGGGGGAGAGGGTGAGGAGGAGGGAGAATGGTGGGGGGTTAGGAGGTGGGGAGTGGGGAGGAGGGGGAGAGGGGAGTAAGGAGGGGGAGTGGGTGAAGATGGGGGGTAAGGAAGGGGAGAGGAGGGTAGGGAGGTGGGAGTGGGGGAGAATGGGGGTAAGGAGGGGGAGAGGGGGGTTTAAGAGGTGGGAGTGGGGGAGAGGGAAGTGAACGGGAAGAGAGGGGAGAGAGGGAGACCGGGTTAGGGAGGCGGTGATATAGGGCTTAGGGGGGGGGGAGGAGAGAGATAGGGGAGAAATCCCGGAGACAACGTGAGAAAAAGGAAACGCGGGGAGGGAAAGGAAAGAGGAGAACACACGGACAGACAAGAAAGAAAGAAAAAAAAAGGAAAAGAAAAGAAAAAAACAAATAAAATAGACATAAAGACGCAGATTCTCGTCAAGGTTAGGAACATCTTTGACGAGACGTGACAGTACATTAATTTTTTTCTTCTTTTTTGACATGGTAAAACACCTTACGAAAGACGAAGATGCTAACCGGACGAGGATGGGGGGAGAAGGGAGGAGGGAGGGGGGTTCTGGGGAGGGAGAAGGGAGGAGGAGGGGGGTAGGGGGAGGGGAGAAGAGGGAGGAGGAGGTAGGAGGAGGGAGGAGGAAGGAGGAGGAGGAGGAGGAGGTGAAAGGGGAGAAGGGAGAGGAGGAGGAGGAGGGGTGGGGAGGGAGAAGGAGAGGAGGAGGAGGAGGAGG
>NC_091574.1:27984058-27986558 GCF_042767895.1 Penaeus vannamei | reverse complement strand
TATATATACACACACGCACACATATATATATCTGAGTGTGTGTGTACATATATATATATATATATATATATATATATATATATATATATATATATATATATATATTCATATATGTATATACATTTATATATATACACACACACACATATGATATATATATATATATATATATATATATATATATATATATATATATATATATATATATATATATATATATGTGTGTGTGTGTACATATACATATACATACATACATACATACATATATATATATACATATATATATATATATATATATATATATATTTATATATGCATGTATATATACATATGCTGATAGAAAGATATATACATAATATAGATAGACAGCATATATATATATATATATATATATATATATATAGATATATATATATATATATATATATATATATATATATATATATATATATATATATATATATATATGTGTGTGTGTGTGTATGTATATATATATACATATATATATATGTATATATATATATATATGTATATATATATATATATACATATATATATATATATATATATATATATATATATATATATATATATATACATATATATTTATATATATATATATATATTGTGTGTGTGTGTGCATATATGTATATGTATATATATATATATATATATATATATATATATATATATATATATATATATATATATATGTATATATATGTATAAATACACAACTACAATATATATGTATGCACTCTCACACACACACACACACACACACACACACACACACACACACACACACACACACACACACACACACACACACACATATATATATATATATATATATATATATATATATATATATATATATATATATATATGTATATGCATTTAATGACCAAAGCCAGGATAGCATCTCGCATCCTTCCTCCTTCTGCCCCAAAACCCTCCCCATATCCCCCCCCCCCCCGCCCCCCCCGCCTTCCGGCCCATCCCGCAGGCCTTCCGCCGCACCTCCATTATAATCAAATCAAGCTCTCAACTTTAATCCTGACCTCTCATAACGACTCCGTGACCTCACCTGACCGATTTCCTATTGACCTTAACGAGGAATTGAGGGATGAGGGAAGGAAGGGCGAGAGGAGGCTAGAGAGGGCTAGGGGGATGAGGGGCTAGAAAGGGCAGGGAGGGGGGTGAGGAGGGGCCTTCAGAGGAAAGTCCCAGGGGGGAGGTGAGGGGGCCAGGGAGAGGAAGTCCCAGGGGGGATCCTTCACTCGCTATGTGTCTCCCTGTGAGGACTTTTTTTCCCCTTAAAGGATGTTCCTAAGGGTGGATTAGCGCTTCACATCGGATTATTAAGCCCATTTTTAAGGGGCGGGAGGGTGGGTTGGGGCTTAGGGGGGCGGGAGGGGGGAGGGGGGAGGGGGGAAAGGAAGGAGGGGAGGAGAAGGAGGGTAGTTAGGGCTGACAGGTCGTCTCACACTTCTTAATTACTTGTGTCCGTGTTCCCTGTTCTTAGAATGTTCTTTCTCCTCTGCTATTTGCTTATTTTCCCCACTTTTCTTTTCTGTTTTCTGTAACATATTTTTTCCCGCGTTTTATTTATTTTCTGTACTTTTCTTTTATTTGATTTTTTCCCGCGTTTTCTATATTTTCCCCATTTTTCTCTTCTTTCTTTCTGAAACATATTTTCTTCCAGCATTTTATATATTTTCCCTCCTTTTCTATTTTTCTGAAACATATATATATTTTTCTCCCGTTGGTTAAATCCCCGTTATTTTATTCCGTTTAAGCGAGAAAGAGAGCCGAAGGAATCCGCACAGAACGACCGCGGACCAACAACACGTTCGGCTAACATACGTGACGAATCCGATTTTTTGCAACGATTAACCATGCGCTCGAAACATATTTAAACATATATATATAAACCCTCCGGTACGTGTCAGAACTGCGTACGTGCACTCCTCTTGAAGTGGACATGTACGGTACACATCTCGAACAGATTCCCATGACCGGAAGCGATGTGATAAGCACGTCATACAAAAACAAACATGTCTCTGCACTTTCGTTGACGTGAAGTTCGTCTTTGTAGCCTTGTTGACGCCTTGTTATCATCCCTGTTGGCATTGTTTATTGTTCGTGTCTCTCTCTCTTTTTTTTTACGATCGTTATCCTATAGTAAAATATTCGTCCATACGTGAGAGTATTTGCACATCCATGCACGTCCGCAAATCGTGTCTTGGTGCGAGTGAACCGTACATATCAGTAGTCCAGCCATTGCATTCGCCCGCGCCATGCAACAAGTATTCGAGATAACTGTGAAAAGGAACAACCGACCTTGCTGTTCCTGTGCAACAAGGACGACACTGTTCCTCGCCCACTGAAAAGTGATGCAGAAAAAGCGAGGGCATTTCTCCTCGCGAATATGAATGACAAAAAGGAAGAGAGGAACATCACGTACGATAAAGTTAAGAATAGAGAAACAAAGAAA
>NC_091574.1:27969058-27974058 GCF_042767895.1 Penaeus vannamei | reverse complement strand
TATCAAACGAGATTATCAACATAAAGAATGAAAATCATATTATGAATAAAGATGAATATCATGGAATAAAACTGAGTTGACAATAAACGTAGTGATAGGAATGTAATTATTAAAAAATATATTGATTGATATCTTTTTAATCCGTGTTATTCTTTCTGGTAATTAAATTGTGTTTTTATGAATGAGTCCGATGGTGATGAGGATTGTTTTAATAATGATGGTGATTATGGTGCCAATGACAGTGAGTATGATAGAAGATAATATTAATAATGTATTACAATATAATAGATAATATTGATATTGTTTTACACTAATTGGTACCTGTTCTAGTGACGGCACAACAGTTACTGACGATAATAGAATAAATAATAATGTTGATGATGATGATGTGGTGATGATGAAGATGTAATGTTAATGATGATGATGGTAATGAGAAGGAGGAGGATGTTGATGATGATGGTGGTGGTGATGATGATGATAATGATGATAATGATGATGATGATGATGAGGGAGAGGATGTTAATGATGATGATGACAGTGGTGGTGAAGGTAATGATGTAAAATAGCAATTAGAAGAAAGCGGATTATATTAAGACAATTAACAACAGTACTAAAGCTAAAATACCAAGATAATTACCACTATCGTTACTGCAGTACAGATGGTCAGACCTATAATACCAATGTCGATGATCATAATAACCTTTTACCATCATTAATATCATCATCATTATATTTTTGAAATTATGTTATACCTCTTTTGATTTCATAGTTTTGTACCTGATTCTTGTGTGATGAAGGGAAAGTAGGAAAATAAAGGTCAAACCCACACGTAAATTAAATAATAAGCAACTGGTAAGTTAATAGAGAGAGAAGAAAGAAACATTAAAAAAGAAAACGGATACTAATTCACAGAAAATTGGAACTGTTATAATAATAGTAATAATAATAATAAAAAATAAATACATACAAAATCAAAATAACAAACAAACAGACGAACAAACCATAAAACATAAAAACACACAAACACGAACGATCAAGCAACAGAAAACGGAAATAAAAGAAAACGTAAAAAAAAGATCAACCACAGAAAACGGGAACCGAGTCGAGCCAGCGTGGAGAGAACGTCAGCGATCTGGCAACAGTGGAAGCCGAGGTCATCCTGTGCTAACTACGGATGTCCGCGGTTCAAGCCAAGATACAGAGCGGATATTTGTTACGCCTTAGCACTCGGTTGAGAAGACGCTCATCTCCTCCATTGTATCCTTTCCGTTGTGTTTCGTTGTTTGGGAGTTTTTGATGTTTATTTATTTTTTTTTTAGAAGATTGATTATCTGTTTATTTTGGTATTCGGTGCTTGGTCATACCTGCGCGAACCGGAAAGTACACATCCAATTATTCATACGTACACATACCTTCGCACAGCATTTACACATATCCACCCTCCCTCGCCACATATCCCTCACCCCTCTCCCTCCCCCCTCTTCTAGTCCACCTCGCCTCCACCTCCCCCCTCTTCTACTCTCCCTCCTCCCTCTTCCACCCACCCCTCCCTCTTCTAGTCCCCTCTCCTCCCCTCTTCCACCCACCCCTCCTCCCTCTTCCACCCACCCTCCCCTCTTTTCTCCCTCCTCTCCCTACCCTCCCCTCTTCTTCCCCCCCCCACAACATACCTCCCCGCAAAGGACCCTCTCAAGGGGACAACCTTCTGCATGACGAGGCGCGGGGATGCAGGACGCGCTGGCCAAGGATGCAGTCTCCGGAAAGTCTTCTTCCTGGAAGCTGTGAGGAAGAAATATCTCGCTTTTGTGTGGTTTGTGTCATGTGGGGGAGGGAGGGAGGGAGGGAAGGAGGGAGGGGGGTGTGTGGTTTGTGTTATGTGGGGGAGGGAGGGAGGGAGGGAGGGGTAAGTGTGTGTCTGTGGGGAGGAAGGGTGGGAGGGAGGGGGAGGGGTATGTGATTTGTGTTACATGGGGGAGGGAGGGTGGGAGGGAGGGGGTATGGATTTGTGTCATGTGGGGAGGGAGGAGGGAGGGGTATGTGGTTTGGTATCTGTGGGGGGAGGGAGGGAGGGAGGGGATGTGGTTTGTGTTATGGGGGAGGGAGGGAGGGGGTATGTGTGTATCTGTGGGGAGGGAGGAGGGAGGGAGGGAGGGGTATGTGGTGTGTCTATGGGGGAGGGAGGAGGGAGGGAGATATGTGGTGTGTCTGTGGGGAGGGAGGGAGGAGGGGTATGTGGTGTGTCTGTGGGGGAGGGAGGAGGGGTATGTGGTGTGTCTGTGGGGAGGGAGGGAGGGGGTATGTGGTTTGTGTTATGTGGGGAGGGAGGGGTAGGGTATGTGGTGTGTCTGTGGGGGAGGGAGGGAGGGCTGGGGGGTATGTGGTGTGTCTGTGGGGGAGAGAGGGAGGGAGGGAGGTGGGGTATGTGGAGAGTCTGTGGCGGAGGGCGGGAGGGATGGGGGTGTTATGTGGTGTGTCTGTGCAGGGTGGGGTGTATGTGTGTGTTTGATGTGTTTGTGGTGTGGTGTGCGCGCCCTTGTCTGTGTGTGCACTGTTCTCTACGTGCGTTGCTTAGTATATATATATATATGTGTGTGTGTGTGTATGTGTGTGTGTGTGTATTTATGCATGTGGAAGCTAACGAAGAAAAGATACACACACACATACACACACACACACACACACACACAAACAAACTCTAGAAGAAAAATTATAAAAGAATATAGATATAGATATCTGAAGAGATACACAAAGAGAAACGAACAAAGCAATCGGCAAAATACCCCGGCAAGGAAATCGAATCCCGGAAACCCACACTTTCGCAAATCTCCGACGGAAACCATCCGACGCCGACGAATCCACGCAATCCGTCTCCACGACAAAAGCCTCCAATCGCAAGACCAATCACGAACACATACGGAGGAGTTCGGCGAGCGTTGAAGGACACTCTGAACACTGAACACGCGACCAAAGGAGGCCATGGACACTGAACGTGCGACCAAAAGACACCCTGGACACTGAACACTCGACTACGAGACACCCTGGACACTGAACACTCGACTACAAGACACCCTGGACACTGAACACTCGACCGAAGGACACTCTGGAGACTGAACATTCGACTACAAGACACCCTGGTCACTGAAAACACGACCAAGGGAGGCCATAGACACTGAACACTCGACCAAAGGAGGCCATGGACACTGAACACTCGACCGAAGGACACCCTAGACACTGAACACTCGACCGAAGGACACCCTGGACATTGAACACTCGACTACGAGACATCCTGGACACTGAACACTCGACTACAAGACATCCTGGACACTGAACACTCGACCGAAGGACACTGAACACTGAACACGCGACCGAAGGACACCCTGGACACTGAACACTCGACTACAAGTCACCCTGGACACTGAACACTCGACTGTAAGACACCCTGGACACTGAACACTCGACTGTAAGACACCCTGAACACTGAACACTCGACCGAAGGACACCCTGGACGCTGAACACTAAAGCAACCTTGGTATCGACACCCCAGGTAATGTAGACCGCTGCAGGCCCCTGTGTTTTACTGGTGAGTGAAAACAGGTCGACAGGTCCAGGTTGAAACGTTGGGTGCTTCCTGCGTAGTTGTGGGTCTGCTTCCTTGTTGGTTGAGAGAGAGAGATAGGTAGAGAGGGTGAGAAAGAGAGGGGGAGGGAGAGAGGGAGAGAGGGAGAGAGGGAGAGAGGGAGAGAGAGAGAGAGAGAGAGAGAGAGAGAGAGAGACAGAGACAGAGACAGAGACAGAGACAGATGGACAGAGAGAGAGAGAGAGATAGATAGACAGACAGACAGACAGACAGACAGACAGACAGACAGACAGAGAGAGACAGAGACAGAGACAGAGAGAGAAAAAGAGAGAGAGAGAGAGCGAGCGAGAGACCACTTTACATGCAGATGCCTTCCGCCATTCGTCAACGCACGGGCAAAAGAATCTGCATCGGAGACCGTATGTAAATATTTATACAACTGAATTTAACTCGGGCCGAGCTGACTTACGAGCCACCAATCAAATCTCTCTCATCTCCAAGTCAAATTCTTCAAAAGTGAGCATCAGTATGCGTCCAGAAGTGAACTGCGTCAGGGCTTTTTATCATCTGCGACTTGAGGAACACCTGTTGCCCGGGTTCGGGACCTCGTCCTTGGCATGCGGGGAATTGCCTCTCACGTTTGCACACATATATAGATGTATGTGTGTGTGTGTTACATATACATATATATAAATATATAAACGTATATATGTGTGTGCGTACATGTTTATATATATATATATATATATATATATATATATATATATATATATATATATATATATACATATATACATTTTACATATATATATATATATATATATATATATATATATATATATATATATACATATATATATATATATACATATATATATTCAATCAAGACTGCAAGGCAGTGAAGGTATTCGTCGGCCAACGCTGTGCGGTTCATTAACTAATTGAATGATTCATAGGCCTACCGACGGTGGGCGCGGAAGGGGGCAGCGTTATGAAACGTTTGACGGACGGTCCGTGGGGCGCTTTGTGGGGGTGACGTGTGAAAAATGATGTTACGGACGTTACGCGAGACAGGTGTGTTACAGAGCGAACAATAAATAGCGGGGTTTGCGAGTCCTTGTGGCTGTTGGAGAGAGATAGAGCGAGAGAGAGAGAAGAAAAAGCGGTTTTATCGATCGTGTGTGCTATAGTGTCTAATGATGCTTATCGGGCGAAGTATCTTTTGAATGTCATATTTCCACAGGTGTGTCTACGAATGCGTTTGTGTGTTTATATCCATGGGAATGTGTGTGTGTGTGTGTGTGTGTGTGTGTGTGTGTGTGTGTGTGTGTGTGTGTGTGTGTGTGTGTGTGTGTGTGTGTGTGTGTGTGTGTGTGTGTGTGTGTCCAATTGGTACGAACCCGTGGCCGTGAATGAATGCCAA
>NC_091574.1:27961558-27964058 GCF_042767895.1 Penaeus vannamei | reverse complement strand
CTCTCTCTCTCTCTCTCTCTCTCTCTCTCTCTCCCTCCCTCCCTCCCTCCTCCCTCCCTCCCTCCCTCCCTCCCTCCCTCCCTCCCTCCCTCCCTCCTCATGACCACCATGAACCATATCTTATGTGTAACTTTTCGGAAGCTGCTGAGGTTTCGAGATTACACAGATGAATCCCCAATAACAACGAGCTTTTCTGCATTTCGTTACCTTGGGGGGGAGAGGGCACTATACTGTTCTTCCTATTGGTATGTAGTTTTTTCTTCTTCTCCTCTTCCTCCTCCTCTTTCTTCTTCTTCTTCTTCTCCTCCTCCCTCCTCCCCCTTATTCTTCTCCTCCTCCCTCCTCCTCCGCCTCCCCCTTCTTCTCCTCCTTTTTTCTTCTTTTTCTTCTCCTCTTCCTCTTCCTCCTCCTCCTCCTCCTCTTCCTCCCCCTCCTCCTCCTCCCCCCTCCTCCCTCCCCCCTTCTCCTCCTCCTCCTCCTCCTCCTTCCTCCTTCCTCCTCCCTCCTCCCCCTCCTCCTCCCCCTCCTCCTCCTCCTCCCTCCTCCCTCCCTCCTCCTCCTCCTCCTCCTCGCCCTCCTCCTCCTCCTCCTCCCCCTTCTCCTCCTCCTCCCCCTCCTCCCCTTCCTCCTTCTTCCCTTCCCCCCTCCACCTCCCTCCCTCTCCCTCCCCCTCTCCCTCCCATCCTCCTCCCCTTCTCCTCCCTCCTCCTTCCTCTTCTTCTCCCCCTCCTCCTCCTCCTCTTCCTCCTTCTGCCACTCTTTCCCGAAGCGACGTCGTGAAGGAACCTACCCCTTCTCCTCCTCCTCCTCCTCCCCTCCCTTCTCCATTTTTTCTTCTTCTTCTCTTCCTCTTCCTCCCCCTGCTCCTCCTTCTCCTCCTTCCCCCACTCCTCCTCCTCCCTCCTCCTCCTCCTCCTCCTCTTCCCCTCCCCCCTTCCTCTCCTCCTCCCTTCTTCTCCTTCCCACTCTTTCCTGAAGCGACGTCGCGAAGGAACACCCCTTCTCCTCCTCCCTTCCCTTCTCCTCCCTTCCCTCCCCTTCTTCCTCCTCCCTCTTCCTCACTTCTGCCACTCTTTCCCCGAAGCGACGTCGCGAAGGAACTACCCCGTCTCCTCCTCCTTCCCCTTCTTCTCCTCCACCTCCACCTCCTCTTCTACTCCTCCTCCTCCTTCCTCCTTCTGCCACTCTTTCCTGAAGCGACGTCGCGAAGGAACTACCCCTTCTCCTCCTCCTTCCCCCTCCTCCTCCTCCTTCCTCCCCCTTCTTCTCCTCCTCACTCTTCTTCCCTCCTGCCACTCTTTCCCCGAAGCGACGTCGCGAAGGAACTACCCCTTCTCCTCCTCCTCCCCCTTCTCCTCCTCCTCCTCCTCTCCCCTTCTTCTCCTCCTCCTCCTCTTCCTCCTTCTGCCACTCTTTCCCGAAGCGACGTCGCGAAGGAACTACCCCTTCTCCCTCCCCTTCCCCTTCTCCTCTTCCTCCTCCTGCTCCTCCTCCTCCCCCTCCTCCTCCTCCTCCCCCTCCTCCTCTTCCTCCTTCTATCACTCTTACCCGAAGCGACGTCGCGAAGGAACTACCCCTTCGCGCTGGCTTCGTGTCCCCTTGACGGTTCTTCGGCGCCGATCCTCTCGCTCTGCCACTTGCCGTCTGCCGCTTCCTCCTCCTGGCCCGTTGCCCTTTGCTTTATCGGTATACTTCATCTACCTCTCGAGTGTCTCGGCTTTTCTCCTCCTCCTTCTCCGTCTTCTCTTCCTTTTATCCCTTTTAATTTTGCTTTTTGCTTTTGCCTCTTCTTCTCTTTCTTCTGCTTTTGTTTTTTCTTCTTCTCCTCCTCTTCCTCCTTCTCCCCTCCAACTCCTACTCCTCTTTTTCCTATTCCTCCCTCCTCCTCCACCTTCCCCTTCTTTCCCTCCTCCTCCTCCTTCTTTCTCCTTTCTCCCTTCTCCCTCCTCCGCCTCCTCCTTTCCCCTCCTCCTTTTCCCCTTCCTCCAACTCCTCCTCCTTCTTCTTCCCTCTCTCCTCCTCCCCCTTCTCCTCCTCCTCCTCCTTAGCCACCGCTTCTGTGCCATCTCCTTCGCCTCCGTATCTCCTCCTCAATGTCGCAAGGATCTCGCTGTGTCCTTTTGTTGTCCTCGGATTATCAAGCACTTCCTTGTACGCCTTTGCTCCTTCTCTCTTGGGTTTGTTTGTTCTCCTTGTTTTGTTTTTGTTTTTATCTTTGCTTTCTCCTCTCTTGCTTGGGTTTGTTTTTTGCTTATTTTTTTGTTTCGCCTTTTTCTTTTCTTTTTTTTCTCTCCCTTTTCTGCCTAATGGGTCTGTTACCGTGGGTTGTGTATTCTGCGGTGTTTGAATGTTGCTCGTGTCTAGAAAGAGGGAGAGAGGGAAAGGGAGAGGGAGAGGAGAGGGAGAGAAGAGAGAGGAGAGGGAGAGAGAGAGATGCGAGGAGAGAAGAGAGAAGAGAGAGGAGAGGAGGAGAGGAGAGAGGAGGAGAGGAGAGAGAGAG
>NC_091574.1:27949058-27956558 GCF_042767895.1 Penaeus vannamei | reverse complement strand
GCCTCCTCCACCTTCTTCTTCTTCCTCTTCCTCCTCCTCCACTTTCACCACCACGTCCACCTTCTTCTTCTTCATCTTCTTCCTCCTCCTCCACTTTCATCACCACGTCCACCTCCACCTTCTTCTTATTCTTCTTCCTCTTCCTCCTCCTCCTCCACTTTCATCACCACGTCCACCTCCACCTTCTTCTTCTTCTTCCTCCTCCTCCACATTCATCACCCGCGCTCTTCCCCTCCTCTTTGCCCCTCACCACCACCTCCATTCTCCACCGTTCATCACCTCCTCCGTTTTTCCTCTCCATCTGTATATGTACCCTCCATCCTCCCTCGTCGTCGTCGTCGTCCTCGTCCTCCTTCTCAAGCTGCTTCTCTTCTTCTCCTCCTCCTCCGCCACCTCTTGTTCTTTTCTTCTTCTTCTTCCTCCTCCTCTTACTGCTACTACTACTACTTCCTCCCTCCCTCTCTCCTTATCCCCTCTTCCTCCTCCGTTTCCTCTCTCCCTCCTTCTTCTCTCTTTCTCCTCCTCCTCCTCCTCCCTTCTCTCTTTCTCCTCCTCCTCCCTCCTCTCGCCTCCCCTTCCCCCTCCTCCACCATTACCATTATCCTCCCCTCCACACACCCCTCTACGCCAGGGCGGTACCGAAGGAGGGGAAACTCGGACCAGGAAGCAGCTTGCAAATAATGACGCCCTTTGCTGCTGCCACCTGTCGGGCGACGCCTGCACTGCCATCTATTGGCTGAATTTCGCATTCCCTCCGGGCTTGTCCTACATTCAGGTCTTACGAGAGAACCTTCTGACTGAGGTGAATGGAAAGGGGGGGGGGGGGGCGAATAGGTGTGTGTGTGTGTGTGTGTGTGTGTGTGTGTGTGTGTGTGTGTGTGTGTGTGTGTGTGTGTGTGTGTGAGTGTGTGTGTGTGTGTGTGTGTGTGTGTGTGTGTGTGTGTGTGTGTGTGTGTGTGTGTGTGTGTGTGTGTGTGTGTGTGTGTGTGTGTGCGTGTTAAAAAATGGGGTATGATTTAATTAAGGCACAGGCACACACACATAAACATGATATACAGTATAATACACAGTATGTACAAATAAAGGGTAGATAGACAGATAGTTGGCTAGATAGATAGATAGACAGAAAGACAGAAACAAAAACGGAAGCCTAGCCAAGTCAATTCAAGCCAAACCAAACCAAACTAAACCAAGACAAGCCAAGCCAAGCCAAATTAAGTCAAGTCAAGTTTGCAAGCTTCTCTGATCAAGTCAAGTCAAGCTTGCATCAAGTCAGAAGTCAGAGGTCAAGATCACATGTCTGGGGTCAAACCAAAGTCAAGAATTCAAGTCAGAGTCACAATTCAAACCAACTGACCAAACCAAACCAAGCCGTGACAGAAAGCTGATCAAGCCAAACCAAGCCAAATCAAGCCAAACCAAACCAAATCAAGCCAAGTCAAGTATACGTGGCGAAGCTCTGCAATTGCAAGTTCAGTTACGGCGGGAATCCTAGCTGGGAGGCTGCTTGCTCACACCCCGGCGTCGCTATCCGATATCAGGTTATCAGTGCAATGTGGTCGTCTATTGCTTTTGGGTACGAGAGGAGAGAGAGAGAGAGAGAGAGAGAGAGAGAGAGAGAGAGAGAGAGAGAGAGAGAGAGAGAGAGAGAGAGAGAGAGAGAGAGAGAGAGATAGTGGGGAGAGAGAGAGAGATAGTGGGGAGAGAGAGAGAGAGAGTGAGAGAGAGAGAGAGAGAGAGAGAGAGAGAGAGAGAGAGAGAGAGAGAGAGAGAAAGAGACAGAGACAAAGAGAGAAAGAGAGAGAGAGAGAGAAAGAGACAGACAGAGACAAAGAGAGAGAGAGAGAGAGAGAGAGAGAGAACCTTAACATCCACAAAACTCATTGCTATTTACGTATTTATATTCAAATACGCTATATATTTTTAACGACGGCGGTCCCACAGAAAGAAAATAAAACGAAAGTCATTTATATAATTTTTTTTATATACAAGAACGTGCTGTCGTCTATGTTAACCGTTTTCTTGATTGTCTCTGTCACTCTGTCCCAACTCATACATTAGCCTGCTATATCTTCTGCTTCTCTCTTCTCCAACTACTCACTCTTCTCTCTTTTCTCTCTTCTTTCTACTTCTTTCATTCCTCTTCTACTCTCCTCTTCTCTCTTCTTCTCTCTTCTTCTTCTCTCTTCTTCTCCCTTCTTCTCTCTTCTTCTTCTCTCCTCTTCTCTTTTCTTCTCTCTTCTCTCTCTCTCTTTATTATCTTTCCTCTGTCTTCCATTCCCTCCTCTTCCTTATGTCTTCTCTTCATTTGCTATTTCCCGCTAATTATCTCTTACTCTTACGTTCTCTCGTAATTACTCCTTTCCTTTCGTGTTCTCTAACTCCTCTTTTCTCCTCGTCTCCTTTCTCCCTCTTCTTCGTCCCCTTCTTTTCCTCCCTTTCTCTTCGCGTACTCTAACTCCTCCTTTCTCACTTCTCACTTCTTCCTCTTCGCCCCTTTCCTCTTTCCTTCCCTTCCTTCCTCCCTCTTTCCCTCCCTTTTCCCTCCTCTCTTTCAACTCCCCCCCTCCCTCATCTCCCCCTTCCATCTATCCCCTCTATCCCCCCTCCCCCTCTACCCCTCCCTCCCCCACCCATATCTCCCCCCTCTCTTCTAGGCCCCTTTACCCCCTCTATCCCCCCTTACCCCCCTTCCCCTCCCTCATATCCCCCTCTCTCCTCCTTTACCCCCTCCCTCCCCCTCTCTCCTCCTTTAGAGGAGCCTTCATTCTTTATATATATTTTTAAATATTTTTTTTATTATTAATCTATCTATGAATATGAATGTTTATCTTGGGACTGAATAACGGCGTCACGTTTCTCTCTGTCTCCCTCCTCCCTCTCCCCCCTCCTCCATTTCCCCCCACCTCCAATTTCTCCCGATTCCCCCCTTCCTCTAATCCTTTCTCCATTCCTCTTCATCCCCAATCATCTCCATTTCCAATTTCCGTTGCTCGCCACCTCCAATCCCGTCCGTTAGTACGCATTCCTTCCCACCTCTCTCTTTCTCCCTTTTCCCTTCGTCTCCAATCCCCCCCCCCACCATTCCCCTATTTTCCCCATCCCTCCTCCAATTTTCCCGATCCCCCCACCCCACTCCCCCTCCCCCATTTCCCCCACTTCCAATTCTCTTTCCCTATTTCCTCCCACCTCAGTCCCCCCACCTCCCCCTATTTCCTTCCCCCAACCTACATCCCCTCTCCTCTTCCTCCCCCCTTCCCCCACCTCCAATCCCCCTCCCCCATTTTTCTCCCCAAATCACCCTCTCCCCATTTCCCCCCACCTCCAACCCCCTCCCCACCCTTCCCCCACCTCCAACCCCCTTCCCCCAAACCTCCCCTCTCCCTCCCCTCACCTCGGCTCATCATCCTTTCCTTCACTTCACCGTACCTTAGTCACGTCGCTGATCCTTCGAAGATGTGACATGAGATGAGGAAAATGACGTGATGACAATAGGATGATGAGGTACTTTGTAAATTTTCGCTTTTACAGACTATGAGGATTTTTTTCTTTTCTTTTTTTTTGGGGGGGGGGAGGGGGGTTGCAGCAATTTCAGTCGCGGCAACTCTCGATTTCCAATTTTTTTTTTTTTTTTTTTTTTTTTTTAGAAGAGAATAAGATGGATTTTTATGACATGTTTAGGTCCGTCGACGAGGTTATCTTGTGTTATGAGATTTGTATTCCTATATACATACCATACGTAGGAGGGAGTTTCATTACATTCTCTCTCGCTCTCTCTCTCTCTATCTGTCGGTCTGTCTGTCTGTCTCTCTCTCTCTCTCTCTCCCTCTCTCCCTCCCTCCCTCTCCCTTTCTCTCGCTCTCCCTCTCTCCCCTCTCTCTCTCTCTCTCTCTCTCTCTCTCTCTCTCTCTCTCTCTCTCTCTCTCTCTCTCTCTCTCTCTTCTCTCTCTCTCTCTCTCTCTCTCCCTCCCTCCCTCCTCTCCTCCCTCCCTCCCTCCCTCCCTCCCTCCCTCCCTCCCTCCCTCTCTTTTTGTCGCCAACCGCCCTCACTCCCTCTCTCTTTGTCGCCAACCGGTTGCAGCAATTTCAGTCGCGGCAACCCTCGACTTCCAGCAACTCCCACAACCTGGAATCGCAAGACAGGAGATCAGAAATGGCATCATTCTGGTTGCGGCGATTCCCAGTCGTGAGTTCTCGCTGCGACTGCTAATGCTAAGTGGTCGTGTGATCCGAGGTTTCAGCAAGATTACGGTGCAAATGGCGGACTGAGCTTGGTGGAAGGGAGGGGGGGAGGAGGAGGAGGAGGAGAAGAGGAAGAGATAGAGGGGAGGAAGGGAGGAGGAGGGGAGGAGGAGGAGGGAGGAGGGGTAAGGAGAGGAGTAAGAGGAGGAGGGAGGGGGAGGGGGAAAGGGGAAAGAGGAGGGAAGGGAGGAGGAGGAGGGAGGGAAGAAGGAGACGAGGGGAAAGAGAAAGGAAGAGAAGGAGAGGGAGGAAGGGGAGAGGAGAAGGAGGAAGACAGAGGAGAGGAGGAGGAGGGAGGAGGAGGAGGAAGAAAAAAAAGAAGAGAAGGAAAAGGAGGGGGAGGAGGAGAAAAAGAAGAAGAAGAAGAAGAGAAGACGGGGGATTGGGTGAAGGGGGATGAAGAAGAGGGGGATGGAGAAGAAGAAGAAGAGAAGAAGCGGGATGGGGAGAAGGAGGACGACGAAGACGACGTAGGAGGAAGGAAGATGACGAGTGCGAAGGGAAGACTGGGAAGAAGCAGGGAAAAGGGAATAGAGGAAGGAAAAGAGGTTAGAAGGCAGAGACGAAGACGGAGAAAGAAAAGGGAAGATGGAGAGAAGAAAGAGAGCAAAGAAGAAAGGGAAGAAGGAAGGAGGGAAGTATAAAGAAAGGCAAAGGATAGAAAAATAAAAGCAGGAAAAGAGTAAGAGGCGGGGTTTGGGGTGGGGAGGGGGAGAGGGGGGAAGAACGAAAAGAAGTAAGAGGGACTTGGGGGGAGAGTGAGGGGGACGGGGGGGGGAGAGTAATTCGGACAGGGGGGAGGGTGTTATTAATGGCAAACACGTGCATGCTAATTAGGTCGATTCCAGCTGTCACCGCTTATCCTGATCAAAATCGTTCTCTTGAAAAAAAAATATGTATAATAAAATATATAAAATATAATTCTTTAAAATGGGAATAACCACATCCTTCTATAAACATCCTTCTATAAACCCTTTTCCAAATGCGCTGCTTCCTTAATGGTTGCAACGAAATTTATATGTTTTTTTAAAGCAAAATCCTTGCGTTGCTTCGAAAAGATAAGATTACATTAATATGAGAGGCTGCTCTAAAGCAATTCAGTTATATATTTGAATACATAATTTTACTTATTAACCATGCAGCACCAAAAATATCGTACATATGTATACATACATACATATATACATATATTATATATATATATATATATATATATATATATATATATATATATATATATATATATATATATATATTCATATGTATGTGTGTTTGTTTGTGTGTGTGTGTGTGTTTTTGTGTGTGTGTTTGTTTGCGTATGTGTTTGTGTGTGTGTTTGTGTGTGTATGTTTTATATGTGTGTGTGTGTATGTGTGTATGTTTTATATGTATGTGTGTGTGCGTGTGTGTGTGTGTACATGTGTCTGTGTTTATTTCCCATGCGATATGATGTGTACTTATGTTGCGTGTGTGTGTGTAAGCTCTGAGAGAGAGAGAGAGAGAGAGAGAGAGAGAGAGAGAGAGAGAGAGAGAGAGAGAGAGAGAGAGAGAGAGAGAGAGAGAGAGAGACAGAGGGAGAGAGAGAAAGAAAGAAAGCAAGAAAGAAATAGAGAGAGAAAAAAAGAAAAAAAAGAAAGAGAGAGAGAGATAGAGACGAGGTGGGGGGATTGGCATAAAGAATCAAAATGAAATTGAAAAATTATTAACAAGACTGATACAAATAGACACAAATATTCTCATACGGATGCACACGACTGCCTGATTGCATGATACCTCACTTACTTACACACATTTACATACACAGTGTTCATGCATAGCTGTCTCCACAATAGCAAACTCAACATTGCACGAAGAGGCATTAATCATGTGCAACAAGCGCGTGCAACATTTATCTCGTGTCACTTTTATCACTGTGGTTCTGTACACTAATTTACGTGAAGAAGGAGGAGGATTGGAGGAGGGGAGGGGAGGGGAGGGAGGATGAGGAGGAGAGGGAAGGGGGAGGATGAGAAAGAGGAAAGGAGGGGAAGGGGAAAGAGAGGAGGAGAGGAAGATGAGAGGGGGAGGAATGGAGGAGGGAGGGAGGAAGGGGAAGGAAGGGAGAGAGAGGAAAGGAGGAGGGGAAGGAGGAGGAGGAGGGAAGGAAGGAAGAGGGAGGAGGAAAGGAGGGAGGAGAGGGAAGAAGGAGGAGGGGGAAGAGAGGAGAGGGAGGGAGAAGAAGGAAAGGAAGGAGGAGGAGAGAAAGGAAGGGGGAGGAGGAAAGGAAGGAGAATGGGAGGAGGGAAGGGAGGAGAAAGGGGAGGAAAAGAGCTCGAATGGGAGGAGGAGTACGAGAAAAGGGGGAGGAATAGGATGAAGGAAGAGAGAGGGGTAGGGTAAAGAGCATGAGAAGAAGAAGAAAGAAAAAGATGATGGCGAGGAAGAGGAACAAGAAGACCCATGACACCCGCTGACAACCCCACAACACAAGACGGAAAACCCAACTCGGGAATACAGGCAAGATACAGGATGACGGTGTGAAGCTATCAACCGCAGGGGCGACGAAGGAACCCACGGAGGGCCCCTGCTTGCACCAAAGCACGACTCCAAGGTCCCTAGAAGCCAATACAGATCTTGCGTGACTCCTTCCCTTTAACGACGCCCCTGGGAAGAATTGGGCGGTCAAGGACGCCCCCACAAACCTGTCTGGAAACCTCAAGGACGCGCGGGTGATATTTGTATTGTCAGTGCTCGCCGTCAGGGAACCGCGGTCATGCCAGGATACGTGACTGAGAGGGGGGGAGAGGGAGGGTGGGAGGGAGAGAGGGAGAGGGAAGAGAGGAGAGAGGGAGAGAGGGAGGGGGGATGGGGGAGAGGAGGAAGGGAGTGGGAGGAGGAGAGGGAGAGAGGGGGAGAGGCTGGGAGGGAGAGGGGGAGGAGAGAGGAAGGAGAGGGAGGGATAGGGAGAGGGAGGGAGGAAGGGAGGGAGAGAGGGAGGGAGAGGGGGAGAGAGGAGAGAGAAGAGGGGGAGAGGCAGGGAGAGGGGAGATGGGGAGAGAGAAGTGAAAGAAAGAGAGAGAGTACTCGCCGTAGACGGTCTATTTCAAATGTGGACATTTCACTTCGTGCCAAGTTATGTACAGAAACTGAGAATCTCTCTCTCTCTCTCTCTCCCTCCCTCACCCTCCTCTCCTTTCCTCCCTCTCCCAATCCCTCCCCCTCTCTCTATTTCCTCCCTCTCCCAATCCCTCCCTCTCTTTTTTCTCCTCTCTCCTCTCC
>NC_091574.1:27866558-27906558 GCF_042767895.1 Penaeus vannamei | reverse complement strand
TCTCCTCCTCTCCCCCCCTTCCTCTCCTCCTCTCCCCCCCCCTTTCTCTCCTCCTCTCCCTTCCTCTCCTCCTTTCCCTCCCCCTTCCTCTCCTCCTCTCCCTCCCCCTTTCCTCCCTCTCTCCCCCCTTCCTCTCCCGGAAATGAGGATGGGTGGTGGAGGGAGGGGAAAGGAGGGGAGGGGAGGGTGATGAAGTCAAGATGCTAAAGATGTTTTTAAATACGATGTAAGGGAGGGGGAGGTTGATACGAATAGGAGAGTGGGCGTGAGTGTTCCAGCGTCTTGTGTGTGTGTGTGTGGGGGGGGGGGGGTATGTGGGTGTTAGTATTTCTTATGGATGGCTAATATGTAAATAGTACATAGTAGTCGTAGAAGTAGTAGTAGTAATTGTTGTTGTTGTTGTAGTAGTAATAGTTGTAGTAGCAGCAGTAGTAGTAGAAGTAGTAACAGTAGTTGTTGTTATTGTTGTTGTTGTTGTTTTTGTTGTTGTTATTGTTGTAGTTGGTATTGTTGTTATTGTTATTATTGTTGTTATTGTTGTTGTTGGGATTGTTGTTGCTATTATTGTTGTTGTAGCGCGTGTGTTTCTTTTTTTTGCGTAACACCATTCGTAAAGAGAGGATGGGGTCGAATGAATGGGTGAGGAGGTTTTAGTGTGTTGAGAAGCGCGTTTGGGCTGGGGTACGTGAGAGGAGGCGCGTACGTACGGGATGAAACAGCCTAACACACACACGTACACGTAAACACAAACAAACACACACACATACACTCACCTCCACCCACGCATCCGTACACATACTCTCTTTTTTTCCTTCTCTCTCACACACACACACATACACAAACACACACACACACACTCACCTCCCCCCCCACCCCCACCCCCACACACACACACCCCACACACACAAACACACACTCACCCCCCCCCCACACACACACACAAACACAAACACACACACACACACCTACCCACCCCTCCCCCCCTACACACACACTCCTCCCCCCTACCCACCCCTACACACACTTACCCACCCCACCCCACCCACACACCCCCCCCCATCCACCCCCCCCACCCCACCCCCCCCCCACACACACACACACACACGTATACACACGCTCCAGATGTCGGCACGTGTTGTGTTTCCGGTCAGCAGCCGAAGACCAGGAGAGGAAGGGACTCGGGAGGCTCCTGACCGCCCGTTACGAGACACGCAAATATTTTGACGGAGGCGCCGAGTGCTGCCGCCGTCACGCTCCTGATGGCGGCCATATTAAGGGGATGGGGGAGGGGGGAGGTAGGGATAGGGGGAGGAGGGATAGGGGGGGAAGGGGGTAGGGATAGGGGGAAGGGGAGGGAGTAGGTAGGAGGTAAGGATAGGGGGAGGAGGGGAAGGAGGGAGAGGATGGGTAGGGATAGGGGGAGGAGGGGGAAGGGCGAAGGGGGAGGTAGGGGATAGGGATAGGGGGGGAGAGGCAGGGGGTTGGGTGGGAAAGGAGAGGGGAGGCGCGAAGAGGGGGAGGGGAAGGGGAAGGGGGAAGGGGGAAGGGAGACGAGGAGGGGCGAAGGTCGTGGTCTATGTGTTTGTGTAAGGATATTTATCTATCTGTTTATCTATCTATCTATCGACGGTCGTGGTCTGTGGATGTGTTTGTGCGTGAGGATATCTATTACTCTGTCTATCTATCGAAGGCCGTGTGTTACGTGTGTGTTTGTGTGAGGTTATCTATCTGTTTATCTATCAATCTATCGAAGGTCGTGGTCTATGTGTGTTTGTGGGATGACATTTATCTATCTATCTATCTTAGATCTTAGGCTATGTATATGTTTGTTTGTGAGGATAACTATCTATCCATCTATCTATCTACGGTCGTAAGCTATATGTAAGTGTGTGTGTAGGATATCTACCTATCTATCTATCGAAGGTTGTGGGGTATGTGCATGTTTGTTTGTCAGGAAATCTATCTATCTATCTATCGAAGGTCGTGGGGTTTGTGTATGTTTATGTGTAGGGAAATCTATCTATCTATCTATCGAAGGTCGTGGGCATGTGTATGTTTGTTTGTGAGGATATCTACCTATCTATCTATCTATCGAAGGTCGCGGGGTATGTGTGTTTGTTAGTGAGGAAATCTATCTATCTATCTATCTATCGAAGGTCGCGAGGTATGAGTATATTTGTGTGTGAGGAAATCTATCTATCTATCTATCTATCTATCGAAGGTCGTGGGGCATGTGTACGTTTGTGTGTGAGGATATCTACTTATCTATCTATCTATCGAAGATCACGGGGTATGTGTATGTTTGTTTGTGAGGAAATCTATCTATCTATCTATCGAAGGTCGTGGGGTATGTGTATGTTTGTGTGTGAGGAAATCTATCTATCTATCTATCTATCGAAGGTCGTGGGGTATGTGTATGTTTGTGTGTGAGGAAATCTATCTATCTATCTATCGAAGGTCGTGGGGTATGTGTATGTTTGTGTGTGAGGAAATCTATCTATCTATCTATCTGTCGAAGATCGTGGGGTATGTGTATGTTTGTGTGAGGAAATCTATCTGTCTATCTATCTAAGATCGTAGGCTATGTGTATGTTTGTGTGTGAGGAAATCTATCTATCTATCTATCTATCGAAGGTCGCGGGGTATGTGTTTGTTTGTTTGTGAGGAAATCTATCTATCTATCTATCTATCGAAGGTCGCGGGGTATGTGTATGTTTGTGTGTGAGGAAATCTATCTATCTATCTATCGAAGGTCGTGGGGTATGTGTATGTTTGTGTGTGAGGAAATCTATCTGTCCATCTATCTATCGAAGGTCGTGGGGTATATGTATGTTTGTGTGTAGTGAAATCTATTTATCTATCTATCTATCGAAGGTCGCGAGGTATGAGTATGTTTGTGTGTGAGGAAATCTATCTATCTATCTATCTATCTATCTATCGAAGGTCGTGGGCATGTGTATGTTTGTGTGTGAGGAAATCTATCTATCTATCTATCTATCGAAGGTCGTGGGGTATGTGTATGTTTGTGTGTGAGGAAATCTATCTGTCTATCTATCTAAGATCGTAGGCTATGTGTATATTTGTTTGTGTGGATATCTATCAATCTGTGTATCTATCTATTTGTCCCTGCGTCCACTTGGATAAAAGTCCAATTTTGAAGAATGATTGAATGTGTATCTTATTTTGTACATGAGTATCTATTTACGGATGTACATAATTCCGCATACATGGATATGAAGTGTGCTCACATACCTGAGTGACTTATTCACTCCTCTAATATAACTTCAATGCGTTTTATTGGAAATGCGCACTCACGCAAGCAAGCATTACACACACACACACACACACACACACACACACACACACACACACACACACACACACACACACACACACACACATATATATATATATATATATATATATATATATATATATATATATATATATATATATGTAGACATACATAGCATATTCTGGTCTACCAACAGCAGCCGGCCAGCCTCGTATCACAACCGAATCGGCCATTTGTCAGCCCAACAACTTCTCGAATCATGTCGTTACAAAAATAATCGTATTGATGTTCCTTTCATTTGTTTATCGTGTTGTACTCAGTGTCAAAACGTAGTACATGTGAATTGTATTTTGTATATTTTGTTTGTTTATTGTTGTGATAAATGCATTGTGTTCTTTGATAGTGGGTGAGCTTTCTGGTTTGTCAAGTTGTTGTTGTTGTTATTGTTTGTTTGCTTGTTTGCTTTTGTTACCCTTATCGGTTTTCTTTTTGTTTTTTATTATTATTTTTACACACACACACACACACACACACACACACACATACACACACACCCAACCACCCACACCCACACACCTACTTTCTCTCTGCATATCTCCAAGAACAGACACACACACATACGCACCCACAAGGAAGCAGAAACAGCGAGAGTAAAACGAATATCTTCTCACACCGACGTAAAAAAAAAAAAAAAAAAAAAAAAAAAAAAAAGTCCATATTACCTCCTCCATCCATGACATCCTTCTCAAAACGGCAAAAATTATTACCATCCCATCTCACACGCGCATCCGGTTCCGTAATGACTCATCATTAATCAAGATAACGAAATGTACTAATTATTAATAGCCCTTTTTACGCCCCGACAGAAAACGAAGCAAGTCCCAAATAGAAAACGGAATTAAGAGACCGCGGGATTATGTTTTTTTTTTCAAACGAATTACTTAGATTAACCTGTCAAGAGCATTTATGTTTTATGTAATTACTTAATAGGAATATGTATACTTATACGAAATTATTTTGGTTTTAAGTATTTCGAATTAATTGCGAAGGTTCAGTAAAATGTTCGGTATTGAGTGTTAATCTATTTTTGAGTCATAGTCGTATTCCTTTAGTCACTTATTTTCTTATTTCTTATTTTCCAAAGTCAATTTCATGACTTGAACATCAACATTCAGAAACATTCATTCCTGCGAAGACATTGGTAAATAAAAAACATAAGTATGGCAATAATAAAATATTGTTTATTAGACAGTTGATCCTACAATCGTTTTGCATAGTTTACATCTTTTTTTCTTCTTCTGACACAGTAAAAGACGTATGATGATGGATGGAGACCCAAAAAAGACAATTTGCTGTGAACATGACTTTGGCGCCATTTTTACCGTCCTTTCACACACCGAGACAAGCTTTTTTCCACTAATTTCTATCGTGTAACATCTGCTACATCCTTTATTTTTTCATCTTTTTTCTCGGTTGGCTACTTTGCTACTTGTCTTTTGTTTTATTTGTTTACTTACTATTACTTCACACAAAACAGGAATGGACCAATATCCGATTTCAAACTTTTTTGTTATCACCTCGAATATCGAGGGAGTAATTTTCCTTAAGAATATCTACACAATATTACTACACACTCTCTACAACGCCAGCATGACCATAGCAAGTTATATTTTCCGGTCTAAAAGAAAACCTACACTGGAATTATCACACATTCAAAAGGCAGAGCGGAGCATTTGCATTTCAATTTTTTTATAATAAAAAGAAAAAAAAAATAATGGCGGACCCTCGCTTGCCGATTTGTATAGGAATATATATATATTTTTTCAAGATACAAACTTAATGATGAAAAATTATATAAACCCATGGCTCCAAGCAATACACGACAAAACAACAGCATAGACATACAAAAAAGAAAAAAAAAATGAAGGGGGAAAAAGCTTTTTTTTATATGTAACTTTTTATAGGTTATCAAAGCGGAGAAAAATTCCCGCTGATTCAAGAGTTTAAAAAAATCATAATAAACAAAATACATTATGTAAACACTTTACCTGCATAATATATATATATGTATGTAAAAAAGCACCGAAAACACGATTACCATACGGAATGTATTGCAATAATAAGAGTAATATCTAAATAATTAACTGGAATACATATGTGAAAATGTGAGCGCACAAATAGATCACACTTTTTTCAGGTTGTGGGAATACAATGATTATTTGCCTTTTCAAAGTACTTCATGGAACAAAAATGTGGTCTTTTAAAATAAATGTATTTGACTGTCAAATACATCAGATGAGAATAAAATGAAATCAAACAAGAGGCATTTTTCTATAATTTTTGCCCCCCCTTTTCATTTTTCCTGTTTTTTTTTATTTTTTTTAAAGATGGCAAGTAAGTTATCCCACAATGGACCTTTCTTTCCATTTTCTTTTAATATTAAGAGCAACACAAGAAGAGAATCATGAACAGGTGAAGTAAAACGAAGTCAAAAATGATAATCACAATAACTCAATGAAGAGGCGCGAACACTTATTGCATTTTTCGTCCCTGCCTCAACAAGAATTAAAGAAAAGAAAAGAATAAAACAAATTATCGAGTTTTTTAATCACTTTTAGGGGGTGGAGAGGGAGGGATGGAGGGCGAGGGGGAGGGACGGGGAGGGGCACAGATACGTAAAAATCTACAGTATGGTGGCTTGACTCTAGACTCGAAAATATATATAAATTCACTCCGACAGTCACGGCTGCACGCACTCTTCCCATGGATATTGCATTTATTATATATATAAACAATTCAAAAGGTCCACACAATCGCATTAATATCCTGACACAAAGGAGGTTAATATATAAACCCTATAAACTAAGCATTCGACCCTTGCATCCCAAAGTATATATGTAATAACACTGCCAACAAAGCATTAGATTCTGTCCATTTCACAACAGAGGATGGAATAGAAAAGGAGAGAGAAAATGAGAAGAAAAGAAAGAGAAAGAGAAACAGAGAAAGGCGTGAATAGGAAAGATAAAAAGAGATAAAGAGAGAGAAATAAAGAAAGAGAAAAAGAAACGGAGAAAGGCGTGAATAGGAAAGATAAAAAGAGATAAAAAGAGAGAAACAAATATGGTTAAAATAGTGACAGACTGATGGATAGATATAAAAACGAGGGGGGGGGGGTGTAGCGGAAGCAAGCTTTAAGTAGTTTCGACCCATACTCGGTGTGATGAAATAAACTAACAGACACTTATAAACTCTGTATAATGTTTAAAGGATATACATATTAACCCTGCCACAGTAACCCAATTTGGGTGTAAGTTTGTATGTAAGTTTGTATGTATGTATGCATGTATGTATGTAAGTTTGTATGTATGTATGCATGTATGTAAGTTTGTATGTATGTATGCATGTATGTATGTATAATGTATACGTATATGCATATATATAACAGATATGCACATGTATAAGTAATTTACCTTTTCTTTCCTTTCTTGCTTGCACCTCAGCTGTCGTTTGGAGAAGCCAGATGGTGGGCAAGACAGGGGCAGGGGTATGGGCAAGGGGCAGGGGCAGGGGCAAGGGAAAGGGTAGGAGAAGGGGGAGAGATATTGCTACAGCTGCTCCCAATGACGTAGACGATGGGCGGGCCTCCCCTCCGCCGACATGCAGGTGTAGGAGAGATTACGAAGTGTTACGTTTCTGTGGTGGGCGGGCGGGCGGAGTCGAGGGTGGGGAGGGTGGGGGGAGGGAGGGAGCGAGGGGGAGAGGGGGAGAGGGCGTTCGCGTAGAATCGTTCAGGCGAGACCTCGGATTCGCTCACAGCGTCCCGCTACTTTGCAAAAACCCCGGCGGTTTCGTCCGAATGCGTGGCCTTACCCGAGACGTATTGCCACTCAGACTAACGAAAACAAGAGGACGAACACTCCATAAAAACCGAAAAGAGACCGAGAGAAAGAGGGAGAACCGAAATACCGCACTAACGAACAAGCTACGGATCTAACCAGCGTGAAAATGATCCATGAACTGTGAAAATAGCGACGCCGGGTGGCCCATCCCCCCCTCCCCCTCCCCCCCGCCATTTCACTCGTTCGCCGCCTGACGCGCTCCGGCCTTAGGTTAAAACGCAAACAAGGTAACCAACTACCTTAATTATATCTCTTGTTTTATTCTCCTATTCCGCTTCGCTTGGAGGGAGAAAAAAATCTGATATTGTGCTACCTTGCTGTCTGGCGCGGTGTGTAATATCGTATATATATCATTGGAAAGAAAAGACGGTATTTTTGGGAATTGTGCGAGGGTCGGGTGACTTTTGGGAGCGAAGGTTTTAAAAGAGGAAAATTTGGTGACACGTAACCACAGGTGTGTACAGAAGGGCGCACAGAATGATTAACTTTTTTCCCTAACTCATCAATTATTATCAGTTTTTTTCCCCTAACGTGTGTGTAGGGCGGGTGGTTGAAGCGAGGGAGAGACCGAGAGAGGTTAAAAAACGAGAAAATATCTTCTGTCACCCGCGGTTCCTAAACGACGACCACCGCTTCACAAACGGAGGTGAGAATTAATTACAAGAGCGACGCAACGGCCCTCGGCGTGGTCACGTGACCGTAGTACTGTTAGGGGCCATCGCAGACATCGATTTCGGCTTTTAACTCAATTTTCGCGGGGTTCAATTTCGAGGTTAACGAGCGCACGCACGCACGAATACACCCTCTCTCGTTGTTGTTGTTGACCCTTGACCTGAAGCGAGCGAGCGAGCGGCCGGTCAGGTCCTTAGGGGTGCCCTCGGGGATGTCTACCGCCCGTCAGCTGCCGGATGTGTCCTTGAGCCCTCGGTGGCGGATTAACCCTTTTACCTTGCACACACACGCACACGGACGTACAAACACACGTACAGATACGGACGTGCACACCTTTTCGCACAGTCCTGCATTCTCTCCCTCTCTCTCCCGTCTTTCCCTTTGTTTATTTCTTTTACATTCCTTTCCTTTCGCGCCGTCCGCGTCCTCGAGCGGTTGTTTACATCGGCGCGAAAAAGGCGGGAAGGCGAGGTTCGCCATTGCGGGATCACCACCATTCTTTTGCCATTTTCTCTCTCTCTCTCTCTCCGCCCTTTCTTTCTCTCCCGCTGCCATTCTGCAAGCGAGATTCCCCGCCGATGCCCCTGGACACACCGCCATAGCAGAAGGGCGGGGGTTCGCGCACGACTCGCCTCCCGCCCCGCCAGCAAGCCTTGTGTGGTCCACAGGTAGAGGCCATTTTGCGCGGCTGGGAGCTGGGCAGATGACCCATACAGCGAGATACCCTTCGGCAGGCGGGCTTTTTCACCTGCTCGCGACGGGCCCGAGTGCTGAAATGTTTTACTCTTTTATTTTCGTTTTTCGGAGATCAAAATGATACATTTGTAGCGTCTCATTGGGCGGGTTCTGTCTCTATGGGGACTCGAAATGGCTCTCGACTTCGGTTCTTACATGAGTCCAGAGGAAATAACTTCTTAATCTCTCTTAATCATTATAGTTATTAAAGAAACTTTATAGGTCTTCCTCGCTCATTACCAGAGGTCGCTAGAATAATAATAAAAACAGGACCTGCATGCCCTCCTGACGTCATGGCCGCGGAGTCTTCCAGCCATGACTCGGCACGGTTGCTCATGGCCTCGCGAGTGTGCAGTGTGTGCAAGATGAGCAACGAGCAGCAACGCGGACGCTCTCTTTGCAACTCTGCAGAGAATATCTTGCGCTGGAGGGAAGCGCCGACAGTTGCCTACCGCACGTCCTTTGTTTCCCTCCTTCGGCGAAATGCGAAAGGAGGGGCAGAGGGGAGGGGGGAGAGGGGAGTGGGAAGAAGGGAGCGGGTTGAGGGGAGAGGGGAGAGGGGAGTGGGAAGTGGGGGAGAGGGAAGGGAATAGGGATCGTCTATATGTACACAATTCCACTTAAGAAAAGAACATCTTAAAACTACATAAACATGTGTGAATTGAGGCCAAGAAAGGAGGGTAGATTCAGGGTCCAAGGAGGGAGGGAGGGAGGGTGAGGGGGGAAGGGGAGGGAGGGGTACCATGACAGGGGGTAATCACATCTTACGTAATATTTTGCACATTTTGCAATGGCGACGGTCGGCGGGAGAGTTAAAAAAAAAAAGAGAAAAGAAAAAAAGCAGAAACCAGAATTCTCAAACAAGACTTAAGTGTGAAGTGTTGGAAAGGAGACTCCTTATGGCATACAGTGGTGTGAAAAAAGTTCCTCTATATTTTTTTATTTGTTCAACATACTATTGTCTGATTCTCTCTCTCAAAATGACTTTGCTATCCCTTCAAACAAATGCCTCTTCTTGCATTCATGTTTAAGTTCCGTTTCAGAATTCTGGATAGCAACAAAGTTATACACCTTAAGTGTTACAGTACACACATCATCATCATAATCATCATCAAATCATCCAACATTGCAACATGTGTGTCCTTACTTCCTACAGAGATGGATTGCAAAGCCGGCAAAGCTGGACAAAGCCACATACTGTTTCTTTTGCATCCTATTCTATTGCACTTGCAGCACCGTTGATAAGCCTTATCAATGTGCACACAGCTGAGGGGGGAGGGGGAGGGTGCTGCTCATACACCCGTCCTCCGCGAGTGTGCTGCAACACTTATAAAGACACCCATTGGTTGGTTTGTATGTGTGTATATATATACATATACAGGGAGTTCAAATAGTAGTGGTTGTAAATAAAAATCTGGGTAGAGTTTGTGCGCGTCATGTTTATAACAAAATTCTCTTGCCATCTCTGATCAAATATACTCTTTCTACAGTACACCACAGTCACGTCATGACCACAATATTCACTTTGAATAATCATGTTTTTTTTCTCCTAATCAAAAAAATATTAAAAAAAAAAACACATCCCTACAGAAGATTCAGCATCAACATCTGCACATGAGACAAGCCCCAGGAGTAGCTAGGTATAAATACAGAGCAAAAATAGGGGAGTATACTGGAGATATGCTGATGCACTAGTAAAATTAAAATAATAATAATAATAATAACCAATCATAATACTCATAATAAATAATAATCATAACACCAAAAAAAAAAACATGGGATTGTCTGGGCAACGAAGGGTTAAGATTTACAACTACGGCGGACCGCTGAGTGCGAGGGGGGCGGGGGGGGCCCAGGCAGCATCCCAGCGGCCCAGAAAGCTCCGTGGCGACACCATAGTTTTGCTTCTTCATACATACCGACTGTTTTACAGCCACTTAAAAACCTTAACAGCTAAGCACGAAACAATGCTACGGCAAAAAAAAAATCAAGAGGCTCTATAAATGCATCATTTAAATTACAAGTAAAACTTTTTCACACACTTGGAGTTATAAAAAAAAAGAAAAAAAAAATCACGGCGGTGCACAATGGGGAAAATAGACTCGTGCTCTCGAGAGATGCACTCTGGTTTTTTCTCCATGTCAAAAGGGCATACAAAGCCTTCGCACAGCACTAGCGGACTCTCTTCCTCTCTCTCCCCCTCCTCCACGTCCTCCTCATCTCTCCTCCATCCCTTTCATCTTTAAGACATTAATCGGAATGAAATAAAAAAAGATGCAAACAAAACACCCCACTTCTTAAAAGACAAGAAAGCAAAAGTCCTTCCCTTCAGGACCCGAAAAGAGGACGAGGAGAATCCGCCGAAGGACACCTCCCCTCCCCTCCCCGCCCCCTTCCTTCCTTCCTTCCCCCGACCAAGCGAGCAAGCGAGGGAGGGGAAGGGAAGGGAAGGGACAGAGGGGAGGGAGGGAGGGGTGGCGAGGAGAGGAGGGCGTGGAGAGAGAGGGAGGGAGGGGCTCCTAAGACGCCCTTCAGGAGGCTTGGCGCCCTTTGGAAAGGCGGCCTCTTGACCCCGAGCGCCAGGCCCTGTGTCCTCTCCACGTCTGCAGCAACCGCCAACCTTTCACTCACAAGCTTACTATCACAATTTATTTCAGTTTTCTCTTCTTAGCTTATAAACAATAATGATAATAAAAAAAAACATGAGAAATAGTAATAAAAAGAAGTTATAGTGGAAATAGTAGCAATAGCATAATAATAATAATGATAATAATAATGATAATAATAATAATAATGATAATAACAATAATAATAATAATAATAACAATGAAATTCAAAAAAAGCTTAAATGATACATCTTTATTAATAAATATAGCGATGGGGTCGATACATTTTTTTAAAAACTATTCCAATTCTATCTTTTTTTTTACATTTACAATTCATATATTGTGTTGTTTACAGGACGTGGGGATTGGCTCATTCAACCAATTTTAAAGCCCGGGGCCCGCGGGGGGGATAGGAGGGGGAAGGGGGGGAGGAGGAGTGGGATGTAGGGTAAGGAAGGGAGGGGGAGGGGGAGGGGGAGGGGGAGAGGGAGAGAGAAGGGAAGTAAGAGGAGAGGCAGAGAGAGGGGAAAGGAGGGAATGGAGAAGAGGGAGAGATGATGTACTAGGGAGGAACTAGAAGGAAAGGAGAGGAGAGGAATGGAAAGGAAAGGGGAGGAGGAGGAGGGAGGGGGGAGAGGGGGGGGGAGGGTGCTCGCCATCCATATTTCTAAATAAGCGAAACAGGGGCAGCTTAAGAAACAATCCTCATTATTTTTGTTGTTGTTGTTTGTTTGTTGTTCTCTCGTGTCAATTTTTTTTTTACTGAAGCAGGCAGGTCAGGTGCTCACCCACTGGCCAGACGTGAAAGAATTCCACAAGGACTTGGCTCACTACTCAAGTCCAAAGGATTCCTTAAGATCAAGCCAAACAGCAGGAGCATAATAAAAAAAAAAAGAAAAAAAAAGAAAGAAAATATAGACTAAAAAATAAAAAAGTCATGTGACAAATAAATTCCCTTACCAAACATACCCCACTAAAAATTGAGTGGAAAAAATATATATCACATTACATACAAAATGAATACATTGAAACGTACCAAAAAATATATGTATATATAAAAGACGTGACCCAAAAACAAACGAAAACAAAAAGAAAAAAAAATCCTATATCATTAATACAATTAAAGCAAATAAAAGCATTGAATTCCACCACCCTAGCCCAGGATAAGCACCATAAACCTGTAATAATAATTATAATAATAACCAAAATAATAATCAGAACAATAATAAAAAGATACAATTAACATTACTTCAAGGATTACCTTCGCCATTCGATATATTTAACAAAATCGATACTAAAAAAAGGGTAGGAAATGGAACAGGAGGGGAGGGGGGAAGGGGGTGGAGGGGAGGGAGGGAGTAAAGATTGTGGAAAATATCACACAACAGAAAAAGGGGGGGGGGGGAGGAAGGAGGAATAGGGGGGAGGGAAGGGAAGGGAAGGGGGGGGGGAAGCAAACCATTCAAAGACATAAAACTGATAAAAAAAAAAAGTTCACTTATCGGTTGACCTAAAAGCGCAATATATATATAACAACGGCTTGCCTCTTTGCCTAAGTGGCCACCGGATACAACGACCAGCACCGCCGCTATCCATAAGAAAAAAAAATTATATAAACACCATTTTTTAAAAATATACATATATATATAACTTCTAAAACACTGTGGAAGCCATTTAAAGTGGAAGACTTAGTGATAACGCGACCACTTAGGAGGCAAGTGTCTTTTAAAAAGAAAAAAATAAAAGAAAAAAAATGTTAAAAGGGCTTTTGCTAACACTTAGCTCGGGAGGGAGGGACCTGGGGTGGAGGGGGGGGGGGTAAGGGGAAGTCTATTGTCTTTCGTCAGACACGGATCCGAACAGGGACGATTTTAAGTGGCCTTCATGAGATCTTCAATAATTAACGATAATAATAAAAAAACAACAACTAAAAAGGAAAATGGGGAGATGTTGAGGGAAGTGTCTAATAATGCCAATATAATATATAGACTTCATATCCAACCGAATCTTTGGACGGAGGGGTCTCTACAGACGGGTGTGGGGGGGGGGGGGGGATGGTCTAACTAAATTTACATAAAGAAGCCAAAACAGACGCATTAAAAATAAAAGGGGAAAAAACTAAAAAGAAAAGAAAATATATATACGAATCGAGAGAGATATTAAAGACGCTAAACTATTGGCCACTGATATCCACTGACAACGGATCCGGTCTTAACAATGCCACAAAAAAAGATACAATCCTCACCCGCGGCTTCAAAAAAGATAAAAAAAAAGATAAAAGAAAAAAAATCCAAAATCAAACGGAAAAAAATAAAAAATAAAAATAAGGAGCATGCCCATTCTCAAACTATTTTCCTTGCCGAGATGCACGTCTATTATAAACAAATTCTGAATATATATATGCACTTTTTTTTGGAAAATGCGTCACCTTGAGTCACTCCACTTGCAAATTTTGACTTGCAAAAATATTTTGCTTTCATCATGTCTTTTTTGTGTGATTTTGTTTCCAAGTCAACTGTAACAACAACAATAATGCAATAAAATGTATGATCATCACTTTCAATCACTATATATAATAAAAATAATAATAAAAACAATCAAGCAATTTTTTTACCTATCTTATATAATGGGAGGTTATTGCATACGTACTTTTTTGAGATCACGTGACTAAGGCGAGAAAATCGATTCAATATTCTAACAAAAGAAGATTTGTACAACATATAAAAAAGAGCAGGCAATCTTAGTCTTATCCCCAACACCTTCACATATTGCAAATATTGCAGATTCTGGGTTTATGCAACACTATTCCATGTACTTCCCAAACTGTATTGAAACTACCTAGCAGCCTCGACAAATATATTAAAAAAGTGGGGAGGGGGGTGGCAAACATGATGATATATATATATATATATATATATATATATATATATATATATATATATATATATATATATATATATATATATATATATGTAATCATGATTGCTGTTAAGAAGCACCCTTCATATACTCATTCCACAAGCATGTGACAGTATTCAAGCATCCCTTGCTTCGAGCCGCCTGGAACCAACAAATATCATATATTATATAGCATACATATATTGCATAATACATATATATCTACATTATATAATATATAGCATTCACACATTTCTTTCTCTTCTCCTTGGCCCCTTCTCCTTCTCCTTCTCCCTCCTCCTCCTTCTGCTCCTCCTCTTGCACATTCACCTTTCCCCATTCATCGGGACACCCAACCACCAGGCGGTCTCGGTCAAAGCAGTACATTGCAACTGGGGCGCAAAACACAGAGTCTCCAGTACACAAAACACCATTTGAAGGAAGCACAGAAGACTTAAGTTCACATCACTTTTATGTAATTTTTTTTCCTTGCTTTTCTTTTTCCATTCGTCAAGTTTTTTTTTCTTCGATTCCACAAGTTCACTTCACAGAGCTATCACACTTTTTTTTTCTCTCTCTCTTTTCTCTTTCTTCATCATCATCTTCGCGAGAGGTTATCACAGGTCCCTCTCGTTTCTCCCTCGGCTGCTGGGGAGTTCGGGCGTCTGGGGGCTTCCGGGAGGCGCTGGTGGGCGTAGGCGACTTGGCGGGCGGGCGGGAGGGAGGGAGGGAGAGGGCGGTCAATGTGCGGGCATACGAGCGTGCGAGCGGGCGGGCGGGCGGGCGGAGGTTTGCTTGTAGATGGTGGGGATCAGGAAATGACTCGAGTGACTAAAAGTTCTTCCGACCTTGGCTGGGGCACGGCTGCGTTCTGCCTTTTCCTTTTGCCTTTTTTTCTCCTTTCTCTTTCTCTCTTTCTCCCTCTTCACGCCCCTCTTTCTTTGGGTCGTGAAGGGATGAGCTGGAGTAGGAGAAGTAGGAGTAGCAGGAGGAGGAGACGGAAGAGGAGGAGGAGGGTAGGGGTGAGAAGGAGGCGTCGCAAGATCGTCTCCCTCTCCTCTTTTCTCTCTCGCTCTCCCTTTTCTCTCTCACTCTCTCTTTCTCAAGAGACCCAGCCGGCGCCATGGCCAAAGGAGGTCCAATTAATAAAAAAACAAAGGTTCATCACAGATAGACTGTACAGAGCTAATTACAACATCCCTACGACCTCCGCAGAGACCTCGGCCCCGGCTGGCAGGACGTCGACGAAGGCGCAGCAGCCTCGGCACTGTGCCCCGCCGCCAGGGTCTGTCTTTTCACTAAAATCTAGACGAAAACGGTTTAGTCTATCACAGCGACGAGCGCAGCAGCGAGGGATTTTGCGATCCGCTGACCGAACCTCTTCACACCCTTGGGCTCCTTCTTGCCATCCTTTTTACTGTCTTCCCGCCGCTCTTCTGCGCAGGAGGAAGGGGAGAGAAAAAAGGATATGTCAGTCAAACCTCTAGAGAACGCCTTCCAAGACGGTGCTATTCACCGGACGTATAACAAAAAGTCATTTTGGACAAGCAGGATGTTCGTGAATTTTGGGTTGTATCATTCTACTTCACTTGGGACCCCTAGTCCCCTCTCCCTCCCTCCCTCCCCCTATAAATGAAACTAACGAAAATTACCCGGGAAGAACCTTATTATTCTTATTCTCCCTTTTTTAAAAAGTACAATAACATTCTTTTCCTTCAACCAAATTACTCTGACCTTTTGAACAACGAAAAGAAAAAAAAAATCCCCAATCACATTTTCCTTTACTTTTATCTCTACTTGTCCAATCGAAATAAACCAAACCGTGAATTTAAACCCAAAAAGAGTAATAAAAACAATATAACAGCAATAAAGAAGTGGGATATAACGCTTACCTGATCTGTGCGTTGCGGCTTTGATATACCTCTGGTACTTCACAGACACTTCCTCTGTAAATCTACATCTGTAATCAGTCATCACAGTTGCCAGATCATCCTGATTGGGGGAAAAAGACAAAAATGAATTAATTAAAGCCTGCGGGAAGGATCAATACATGGCCAATTCCTTCTCATGTTATACCACAAAAAAGAAAAGAAAAAAGGAATAAGGGGAACTCTTAAAAACGAATACTTACATAGGTGATGACCCGATGCGGGTTTTGTATGTATTTTGGTTCACTGGGAGGCATATGCGCTACTTGTCTGATCACAGTGTTGATGTCGGCCGCCGAATACCTGGGGGAGAGGGGGGAGAGGGGAGGGTTAGTTTGGCGATCAAATGGCGATCAAATTTGTGTTGGCATTTTTATTTTCTTTGGACTGGAGATTGTGAACGCTTCATATGTCAAAATCCATCGGTAAATGGATAGGTAAATAAATAAACCCCCGCGTGAAGGCACTCACCCTTCGCTTTTCGCTACGAGGCACTTGAACTGGTCGTCGTTAATATTATGTGGGAGATTCTGCAGGAACATTCTTAGGAGCTCCTCCCTCGCCTTCTCGTTGGGGAGTTTGACGTGGATGTTGTAGGTGAAGATCCTTCTGAGATCCTCCTCCAGGAGCCACGGCTGGTTGGTGGTGCCCAGGACCATGAGGCCGTCGTTGAAGGTGGATGGGTCGATGCCAGCCGGGTAAGGCGGGTTCAGCGTCGTCAAGCCTGAGGAAGGAGGGGGAAAGGGTTAGATCAAGACCTCGGGTTGGACGAGGCTCAAACGTCGTCTCAGACACAGGCGACGCTAGATGGGTCACTCAAGGAGCACTGAACGAGGGGAACACTTACCTCTGATTTGGGCCAGAAGCTCGGCCTTCGCCCGGAGTGCGGTCTGGCTGGACCTGTCGTAGCAGAGCGCGTCCACCTCGTCGAACAGGATGACGGCGGGCGTGTGCATGCGCGCGTGGTCGAACAGGTACCGCACGATCTTGGGGGCCTCCAAGGGCGCCTGCGACGCCAAGTACGCGGTAGAGATGCCGATCAGGATGGCGTCGTTGGTCTCCTTGGCGAGCGCCCGTGCGAGACACGTCTTGCCGGAGCCCGACGGCCCGAACAGCAGCACGCCCTTACAGGTGCCCTGCGTGCCCTCGAACACTTCGGGGAACGACTCGCTCATGAACAGGTTCTTGAGGGCGTCCTTCGCAGTGTCGAGGCCGACCATGGACTGCCAGCCGAACGTGGGCTTCTCTATGACGATGGGCAGCGCCCCGACGGCGTACTGGGGTGGCGCGCGCACCTTGGGCTGCGTCTCGTGCAGGTCGTTGTCCAGGTCGGACAGGTTGGCCGTCACGTTGTGCGCGTCCGAGTGGTTGTCGGTGTCGGAGTCGCGCATGGACTCGGTCGCGCTGGCCAGGTCGGTGATGGAGGCGCAGCTGGCGGACTCGAGCACGGGCGTGGACTCGCTGCCGGTGGGGCTCAGGCGGCCCAGCTTCCCGGTGAGAACGGGCGAGGGAGTCTTCTTTCGGACGCTCTCGGTGTCGGACTTGCCGTCGCCGGCCTCCTCGGAGCTAGGAACGGACTCTGCGCCAACGCTCGCCTTGTCGTCCTCGAGCTCGTCCTTGGGCGTGGAGACTCGGGTGCTTGGCTTGGGAGCCTCCTCCTCGGGCTCGTCCTCCTCGCTCTCATTCTGCTCACTAGTCTTTTCAGGCGGAGAGCCGTCGCCGTCCTTCTTGGCGGAGGGGGACGGCGGCGTGATGTGCGTCTTCTCCAGCGCCTTCGTGATGGCGGCCACGGCGCTCGGGGCGGACGCCGGCCGCTCCTGCGCCGCCACCGTCTTGCTCGAGCTGTTGAGCGAGTCGTCGCCCACCATGGTCGTGCTCGAGGCGTCCGAGTTGTCCAGCTTCTGCAGCGACTTGCCTCCCGCGGCGGACAGGAGGCTGCTCACCACGGGCGCCAGGATGCCCGCGCCCGCCGCCACGCCGGCCGCGCCCATGGCCACGCCGGCCAGAGGGTCCACGCTTCTGACGGAGCCGCCGCTCATGCTGGGCGCCATGCTGGTGTGGTGCATGGGCGACGCGGCGTGGGACGGCATGCTGTGGGACGGCACTGGCGCCGGCGCGGACGAGGGCGGCGCACTCAGCATGTCTGTGGGGTTAAAACCAGGGTGCGTGAAGCCCAACGGGGCCCCGTGTGCGGACATGGGCACGTGCCCTGGGTGCTGGGGATGCCCCCCATGCGCGGACATGGGATGGCCGGGCATAGGGACGTGGGCGGCCAAGGCGGGGTGGCCTGGTCCAACTGGGTGGCCGGGCCCAACAGGGTGGCCGGGACCAGCAGAAGGGTGTGGTGTGCCTAGGAGGCCCGAGGTCATCATGCCGCCCACGGCGCCCACGGCTGCTACGCCCGCGGCGGCGGCGGCGACTGTCCCCATGCCGCCGTGTCCTCGCTCATCGATGTCGTCGTCGTCATCGTCGTCCTCCTCGTCTTCTTCATCAGAAAGAATTTCATCGTCCTCATCATAGTCGTGCACTTGCGCTCCGCCGCCCGCGCCGGCGAAGCTGTCCATGAGAGCGCCCATGCCGCCCGCGAAGGCACCTGCGAGGGCGCCCGCCATGTCGGGGTTCATGGAGGGCAGGAAGGAGGGCATGTTGGAGAGGAAGCTGCCGGCGCCGCCGTCCATGGGGGCGCCCATGCCCGGCATGCCGGCGTTCATGGGGCCGCTCATGGCCCCGCCCATGTCCGGCGCGCCGCCGGGCAGGGCGGCCGGGTTCATGTTGAGCAGGCCCTGCAGGATGCTCATGGTCTGCATGGTGGGCAGCGAGACGCCGCACATGTCCCCGCCGCCCATCTCGCCGCCGCCCACGCCGCCCTCGCCCCCGCCGTAGGGGTTGCTCATCGTGTGGATGTTGTGCTCGTGGCCGCCGTACTCGTAGTCCTCGTCGTCGTCCTCATCATCATCCTCATCGTAGTCGTCATCGTCGTCGTCGTCGTCGAGCTCATCGTAGGCGCCCTGGGGCAGGTTCTGCTGCATGTTGGCCAGCAGAGCCTCGAACAGCTCCAGGTCCATGCCGGCGCCGCTTGAGGGGTCCTGCGGGGGAGAGAAGGACGCGTTAGGACTTGGCCAGGACAAGGAAACGGGACATGGCCTAACACCCGCCAGGGCCAAAGCACGGCCGCCCAAAGCTAACACAATCGTTGCAATGATTAAGACCCAATAAGGTAACAGGTGAACTTGTAATCTCGTGTGTGAGTGTGTAAGTGTGTGCGCGAGCTGCAAGGTGGGTTTAGCATGTCGGGCCGGGGAAGGGGTCACTGGCCCTGCCCGCTGCCCGAGTCACCCCCCCCCCCCCCCCCGTCGGTCCCCTTCTGCAACAATCCCAGCCAGGTACCGTTCGGCGCGGCGTCGGGATCAGCCATGGCCTCGGCATTCCTTCGGTTTCGACAGATTTAAGCTTCCGTAAAGTTGGATTCCCTTCTTGCGCAATCAATGTGCACAGAAGGCGGGGTCTGCAGCGCCCCAGGAAGCCCGGACCACCAGCTGCATTCCTGCATTTGCAAATGGAAGTAACACGCGCCCGCGCCGTCGCCGTCATCTGCTGCGATCATTAGCCGTTGTTGCGCGGCCCACTAACACCCTCCCGCGGTCTGCCGCAGCGCCGCCTGCCACTGCGCCCTGCACTGCCGGCCGCTTCACCGCCGCAGCGCCGTCCCGTGCCCTGCAGCCACGGCCGCAGAGGTCCCGTACGGCGTGCAGACGTCGCGACTCCGCTCCGCAGCCCTCCAGCGGGCGGCGGCGGCGGCGAGGCGGACGAGCAATAAACAACAGTCGGGACCAACTCCCGCTAAGCCTTAATAAGCCGCCTAACACTGCCAGCGTGGGGGCCGGGTTATAATTATTACACACCCGGGTATTAAACCCACAACACATCCGGAGATCAAATTGATGGCTGGCGCTGACCCGCCCTCCTTCCTTCCCTCCCGACCATAGAAGCCACCTTTCATCCACCATCACATCCCTCCTTTAATCTCATCTCATCTCTACCCCCCCTCCCTCTCTCTCTCTCTCTCTCTCTCTCTCTCTCTCTCTCTCTCCACCTCCTGCACTTTCGAGTGCCATACCGTTTGCCTCTCATCGGCTCTTCTTCCGCGGGACTAGATAACCGCACTTGATCGACAGGCGAGCGTCGGGCGGGAGGGCAGGCTGGGGGCCCTGGGGCGAGGGGGGGGGGGTCGCGTCGAGGTCCAGATAACGATTTGAGGAGTTGTAGCCTCGGCGGAGGAGGAACTGGCCGGGCGACTCCGAGGTCACCTCCGCTCTCGCGCACCTACTTCCCCGCCGGCCCACGCCAGCGCAGGGACCGGGGCGGGAGCAAGCATTTTGCAAGCTGGCCTCATCCTGGTTTCTCTCGTTCTTTACCCTCGTTTCCATGGAGCGCTTTCTTCTTGCGAGCGATCTCCTCCTACAATTTAAATCCTATTATAACCCCAATGTGCACAAGAGGGCCAAGGCTGTCGTCGTCCACGGAGCCGCGACAGGACGCTGTCCAAAACCTAAGCCTAACACCGTCAAAACGGGGTCTCGGGACGGATTTCTAGATCAGGTGCAGCACCCTGCCTCCCACCCTCCCTTTCTCCCTTCCCGTCCTCTCTCTCTCTCTCCTTCCTCCCCCTCCCACTCTCCCCCCGCGCCTCCCTGCCAGCCTCGCCCTATCCTTGGCAGAAACGGGTAGCGGCAGGACTGGGCCCGACTGGCTGCCTGGCCGCTGCTTGCTTTCATCAGTAATCAGGTCAAACGGTGGCCAGTCCGCCCGCCCAGCCAAGGAGAGGACCAGGAAGGGGGCGAGAGACCTAGGAGAGAGCAGGGAGGGGACCACGGGAGGAGACCTGGGGACGGGGACCAGGGGAGGAGACCAGGGGAGGGGACCAGAGATCAGGGAGGGAACCAGGGGAGGTATACCAAGGGGAGGGGGCAGGGAGGGGACCAGAAATCAGGGAGGTACTCTCGGCCAGCCCTTCCCTCTCGCGTATACCTCCGCTGACCAGACAACACCTCTCGCCATAAACAAAGCCCGATCGACCGCGACGGGGCTCACAGGACGGGGATCCCACCGGAACTAATTGGCTAATATCAACTTCATATCAGATGTGTTCGATTCTAATCATTAATGCTCGTAAAGATGCCGATAATTCGGTGGGGCAGTTTGGAAGGACGGGAAGGAGAGAAAAGGGGGGAGGGGGAGGGGGAGAAAAAAAGAGGGGGGAGAGAGAAAGAGAAAAGGGGGAAGGGGGAGGAAGAGAGAGAAATAAAAGGAAAGAAAGAGGAGGAAAGGGGACGCAGGAGACGTCGAACTTCTTAGCAGACGCTGTCAAGTCCGTCGTCTCCAGAAAGTGGACTGCTGCCGCTCCTCGGACTTAAACATTACCATATGTCAAGGGAAGGGGTAGGGGATGGGGAGGGGTGGGGAGGGGTAGTGAGGGTGGGGAGGGCAGTGGGCAGAGCTTAGCGTGGGTGGAGACGGCGAAGGGGGAGGGGGAGGGGGGGGGGGAAAGAGGTAGAGGTAGAGAGAGAAGTAGAGAGGGGGGAAGGAGGGAGGGAAGGGGGAGAGACACAGCTAGGTGTTGTTGCTGCAGCTAAGAAAGCCAAAAGGTAGAACGCCTTCTCAAATCTATTCCCTCGTGGTATACATGTGTTACTGACCAGATTTTGCTTTATAACGGGATGGGCAAGAAACGATCACAAGACTAACAGTACACAGACACACACACACGAACACAGACACACACACACGAACACACACACACACACACACACACACACACGAACACACACACACACACAGACACACACACACACACACACAGACACAGACACACACACACGAACACACACACACACACAGACACACACACACACACAGACACACACACACACACACACACACAGACACACACACACACACACAGACACAGACACACACACACACACGAACACAGACACACACACACACGAACACACACACACACACGAACACAGACACACACGTATCTCCTCGGTCGAGTCACCCAAGACTGGCCACACTGCACTAAATCAACACTCTACTGATGCGACACTGTACTCTCCACCAACCTCCTCCTCCTCCTCCTCCCCCGCCTCCACCCCCCACCCTACCTCCCCCTTCTCCCTTCCTTCCCATCCTCACACCCTTCCACTATACACCCCCCTTCCTCCCCTCCTCCCCCCCCCCTCTGCCATAATTAGCGAGAGCCGACACCCAGCTCGCCACATGCTCCCGCTCAAGCATCCTGGTGTGAGTCCTTCCTCACTTCGCCCTCATACTCTCACTCACAATCTTACTCCTCCTACCCCCCCCCCCCTTCCCTTTTCCTCTTCCTCTTCCTCTTGTTACTCCTTCCTTCTTCCCTCCTGACTCACACTCCTTACTCTTATTTTTGGGTCTCTTTTCCTCCTCTTCCTCCTCCTCCTCCTCCTCCTCTTCTTCTTCCTCGTCTTTCTTCCCTCCTTCCTCGCACGTTGTCATTTTATCCCCCCTCTCCTACTTATCCCTCCTTCCTCTACTATAACTACAACTGTAGCATGACCGAATGACTCCATGCTTCCAGTGGAATAAAATACCAAATAGCTCATCATTATCCCCGCCATCACCATCACCATCACCGCCGCCATCATCATCATCATCATCAGCATCATCACCATCATCATCATCATCATCGCCATCGTCATCACCATCGCGCCGCTAAAACTTCGGCGCTTAAAACTTTCTTTGTTGTCAATCCCCCAAAAGTGAAAGCCGATCCAGCCCCGACTGTTTCAGATCGCGAGGCCACAGTTTCGCACACTCACTGAGCCCCGGCGTGCGCTCGGCCACGCTTTCGGACGCAGCCGCCATCCCACTCGTCTGGCCTCACACCTTTGAAATGGCTCAAAGATCTTCCCTTTTCTCTGAACAAGCAAATACAAACGAAAAGTCGAGAGTGAACCCTGGGAATTCCGCCCTCGCCACTTCGGCAAAGAGAAAGAGAGAGAGAGAGAAAAGAGAGAAAGAGAAAGAGATTAAAAAGTCATCTGCAGCAACACGAACACCCCCGCTGTTGTGAGATGAGGCTGGAGTTACAAACGCGGTGTCCGATTACGTGCGTTTGAGTCAACGGCTTGGGTTTGGGTTTCGTACAACGCCACTGTTTTTTCCCCCCTCCCTCATTTTTATCTTTTTTTCGTCGCTATTCATTCTCCTTTTGAGATTTCGAGGAATGGATTACAACAGATGAGCTCCATTCATACACTGCACAGCACACTAGCGCGGCAGCAATTTAAATTATCATACTGAACACTCTCCTTGCAAGGCTACACAAGCTCAATGGCAGATAACGTTCACAGACCAGAGGGTTCATGTGCACACGTACGGACGACGTGCGTGCATCTCTCCCATGCGTCCTCGTACGTTCGAGCGTCCGTGCTACACGCCGTAAAATAACCAATCTATCACGAATGCTGCCAAATATCCCCTTCCTTGTACAAAGAAATGCAAAATAAGCTACGTATCTGTCAAAGAGAGACAACTACACCACAGCAACACCAGCTACACCGCCTTTACCACAGACAAACACCACAGACAAACACCACAGACAAACACCACAGACAAACACCACTCGCGTCTATGCAAATCAATCCTCTCAATGACGTCATCACACGCGCAGGCAACCTCGCCGACGACACCAAGCGGAGCCTAAACGACCTAGAGATGTCGCCGGCTGTAATTAGCGCGGTAATGACGTAATTAATAACGCGGAGGAGGGGGGGGGGCTAAGTGCAGGCATAATGGTGATAATGAGAGGGATATCCCACCCCCTCCCTCTCTCTCTCTCTCTTCCTCCCCCACCACCACCACCACTATCACATGCTTATTCCCTTCCTACTCCCTCCCTCCCTCCCTCCCCCCCTCCCTCCCCCCTTACTCCCTCCCTCCCTCCCCATACATATAAACATACATACAAAGATAGAAAAACAAACAAACATGAAAGCGAAAGACAAAAAGAGCGTGAAAAGGGGAGAAATAGAAAAGAAGTCAGAAAGAGAGAAAAAACTATAACAAAAAGAAGATAAAAGATTTAAATAAAAAAGAGAGCCATCCCCATCCTCATCTCACGCACCAATTCCCCTACTTCCCTCCCTCCCTCCCCTCCCTCCTCCCTTTCATCTACCCCCCCCCTCCCCCACTCATCCCGCGATTAAAACACCAAGACGCAATGATTCGCCTCAAAAGAACGAAAAAAAAGAAGAAGAAAAAAAAAAAACATCTTGAGTGTGGATCTTTTTCCTGGATGTCTAGCGATCGAAACGAAAGGAGGGAATGAGAGGGAGAGGGAGGGAAGGAGGGAGGGTGTGTGAGGGAAGGAGGGAGGGTGTGAGTGGGAAGGAGGGAGGGTGTGTGAGGGAAGGAGAGGGAGGGAAGGAGGGAGGAAGAGTGGGGGAAGGAAGAAGGGAGGGAGGGTGGAGGAAAGGGAGAGAATGAGGAATAGAGGGGGCGGGAAAAAAGGAGAGGGAGAGAAAAAGGGAAGGAAGGAGGAACGGAGGAAAAGAAACCGAAAAAGAAAAAGGAAAAAGCGAACCAGAGAAAAGATAAAGAGATAAAGGAACGGAGATGAGCAGCATCACAGTCGACCGGAGCAACGGCGTCCACGAGCGATTACGGCTAATTGTTATCAATTAAGAGTCAAGATAATGCGAACCTGAAGACACAATCATCTAATTATCATCAATTTCGGAAATGAAGGAAATCGACCACGTGCGCCTCTACACAAAGGGATGTATGGCAGGGGGAGAGGAAGGAAGGGAAGAGGGGAAGGGGAGAGGAGAAAAGGGAAGGGGGGAAGGAGAGAGGAGAAAAGGGAAGGGGGGAAGAAGGAGAGGAGAAAGGTAAGTGGGGAAGGGGAGAGGAGAAAAGGGAAGGGGGGAAGGAGAGAGGAGAAAAGGGAAGCGTGGAAGAAGGAGAGGAGAAAAGGAAGAGGGGAAGGAGAGAGGAGAAAAGGGAAGTGGGGAAGATAGGAGAAAAGGGAAGAATGGAAGATTGGAGAAAAGGGAAGCGTGGAAGGAGAAAAGGGAAGCGTGGAAGGAGAAAAGGGAAGCGTGGAAGGAGAAAAGGGAAGCGTGGAAGGAGAAAAGGGAAGGAGGAGGGAAGAAGGGAGAATAAGGTGGAGGTAAAAAAAACAAAGCGCTAAAAGAAAAGAAAACAAAGGATAAGAAAGAAAGAAAAAAGATAAAGAAAAAAAACGCAGACATCAAAAAAATTGTTTACATTGCAGCGACGGGGAGCGACCGAGGCACACAAGACCCTGTCCGGCGCTTCTGCCTCCGTCGTGAGCGAGCTTGGTTCACGGTGCAAGAGGCTGGTGTGCGGTTGTCTGTGTCTGTGTCTGTCTGTGTCAGCGAAGGGAGGTTGTCTGTGTGTGTGTGTGTGTGTGTGTGTGTGTGTGTGTGTGTGTGTGTGTGTGTGTGTGTGTGTGTGTGTGTGTGTGTGTGTGTGTGTGTGTGTGTGTGTCAGCGAAGGGATGATGGAGTGGGAATGAGTGAGAAAATGAGAGTGAGAGTGTGACAGAGCGTGACTGGATGGATAACGTGAATATGAATGCGATTGTGAGTAGGAGCGCGAGTGTGGATGCTAATACGAGTGAGAGAGAGAGCAAGAGGGAGTGTCATTGAGTGGAGGCTGCGAAGGCGAGTATGTGGGTACTTAGTACATACGAATGCAAGGCGCCTTCCACACAAATAACGAGGGGTGGAAATATATCAATCCGCCTACTTCGACAATAAAAATGTTCTAGAACCCCCCCCCCCCTCAACCACAGCCGCAAAAAAAAACTTACAAAACAAAAATATTCACCCAGGGTTACCAACCACCCCCGTGGACCAACAACCCTCACGAACACAAACACCAGTCGTCGCACAACAGAAGATAATACGAAGAATAGAGATGGAAAGAGTAAAAAAGCAAACAGTAAAGAATAACAATTAAATACCCAAGCTACCCCAAACCAGCAATTAGCCACAAGATACGACCAAACAACCCAAGATAAACGGTTGTCAAACATTTAGGCAACGACCAAACGACACGCTAAGTACAGCCTGCGTCGCCATGCCACCTGGCCGCCAACCTTGTAACTACTACCGAGGGTAATGATTCCATTAGACTTGGCCCTGTGACCCCCTACCCCCCCTATTTGACTACCCCCCCCCTCTCTTCCCTCTCTCCTATTTCTCCCCTACCCTCCCCCATCTCTCTCCTATCCCCCTCCCTTCCCCTTCTCCTATCCCTCTCCCTCTCCCCCTACCTTCTTCCCCTCATAACATCTTCCTGCCCCCCCCCCCCCCCCTTCCCTCCCCTCTCTATTCACGAATACATTACCGAGGCATAAAAAGTACTGTCTGTATCAAGCTCTCATTGTTCATTCGATTCCGTTTAGGCAAATGACGGGGCCGAGAGACCTAACACAAAACGGGTAATAACGATAATAAATATACCGATAAAGATCCCAATACATCACACGCCCTCGAAATGATAAAAAAAAAGACAAAGAAAGAAAGAAAACGAAAAAAGAAAGGTAATAATTCTCCCCAAAGTTTACGAATCGGCTCGAGTGTTTTGTAATTCCACAATCCGCATTCGGTCATCCACACACCAATCCACACACGCTGCCTTTACGGACGCGGTGGTGGAGCGGGGTGGATGGACGGGGGCGGAGGTAGGAGTGGGGGAGTGGGGGAGGAGTAGAGAGAGGGGGGAGGAGTGGAGAGGGGGGGAGGAGTGGAGAGGGGGGGGAGGAGTGGAGAGGGGGGGAGGAGTGGAGAGGGGGAGGAGGAGTGGAGAGGGGGGGGGAGGAGTGGAGAGGGGGGGGAGGAGTGGAGAGGGGGGGGAGGAGTGGAGAGGGGGGTAGGGGGGTTCTCGGCAGACAATGGTGGGAACTCGGCGTTTTACTTTCAGAAATGATCATTTTTCTTCCATGAATCAGCGCGGGCTCCACGCCTCGGGAACGCGCACTCGCACGCACTCGCACGCACTCGCACACGCGCGCGGACCACTCATCCGGATTTTCTACACCGCAATACCCTTACACACGCTTATACATACATGGATACATACATTCATACACATACAAAACATACACACATACATACATAAATAAGCATACACACATACAAAACATACACACATACAAAACATACACACATACAAAACATACACACATACAAAACATACACACTTTCATATCGAACAAAGTATTTACTATTAATACATACACGCACATACACTAACAAAAACAACCACACAACCACAAACACACAGCCACACACACAAGCACAACCAGACGCAAACCTCCGGGTATGTGAACCAAGACACTACCTCTCCCGGCCTCGGCAAAACCACCCCGACGGCGTTCGTTCCTCCCCGCGCGGCGACCCTGGCAGGAGCCTCCCGCTGCCGAGACTCCGAAGGTCGACCGCGGGAGCCTTACGTCGCCAGCTCTTTGTTACCGCCCTCTACTTCCTCTTCTCACGCGCACGCACGCACACGCACGAACACGAACACACACGCACGGACAGACGGCAACACGCACACACACGCTCGGACGGTATCATGCGCACACACGCACGCACAGATACACACACACAAAAGTCTATCTTCGACAAAACGTACACGAATGAAGAAAAATTAAGGGAGGTTTTGGAGGTCACGAACCACGGCGCCTTTTCTCCACAACTCTAAGACGAAAGACCGAAGAGTAGAGCCAGGACCTCCACCTTCGTCACCGCCTCCGTCACCGCCGCCGCCCGCAAGGACCCCGAGCCAAATAACGAGAGTCCTGCGCCCATGATTGTGACATTTGATCCACGGGTCGGCCGCCCAAGACCACCCACGCCCGCCCCTCGCAAGGTTATCTTGTTCCCCAGGTAGCCCTGCGCCTCACTTAAAGGGGGGAGGAGGGAGGGGGGAGGGGGGGCTGAGAAGGGGTGGGGAAGGTCTGGGTACGGGTTAGGGAGCGAGGAGGGGGAGCGAGGAGGGGGAGGAGGAGGGAGATAAGGGGGAGGGAGAGAGGGAGAAGGGGAAAGGAGAGGCAGGGAGAGACGGAAAGGAGAAACAGAGGGAGACAAAAAAAGAGAGAGATATAGATGCAGACCGACCGACATACAGTCAGTCAGAACGGCGTCAAAGCTACGTGTGAACACACTGAGCACAACCACTCAATTAGATCCGCGGTGACCTTCAGCTCCGAAAAAAATGTACACTGCAAGCGCTCTAACCTGTGCAACACTGCAACTTTTATTACCTTGTTGAGGGTTGCAGGGTGGATCGCGTTGAACAGAGTCGCTGCAACACGCACAGTCGCATCTCTCGCTCTTGCAAACTTTTTCATACGTGGAGCTTAATCTGCTGGTTCGTTTCGCTTCACTCGTGAGGGAGAGGGGGAAGAGGCGGGGAGAAGGAGAGATGGAGAAAAGGGAGGAGAGGGGGAAGAGGCGGGGAGAGGGAGGAGAAGGGAAGAAAGGATACGAGAGTGAAAGAAAGAGAGAGTGAATGACGAGAAGCGAGTGAAGGAGGGAAAGAGGAAAAGCGAAAGAGTAAAAGAGCGAAGGGCATGAGATGGAGAAAAGGGAGGAGGAAAGAGGGAGAGTGAAAAAAAGTAGAGTGAAAGACGAGAGAGAGAGAGAGAGAGAGAGAGAGAGAGAGAGAGAGAGAGAGAGAGAGAGAGAGAGAGAGAGAGAGAGAGAGAGAGAGAGAGAGAGAGAGAGAAAGCATTCCTCCCTTGCTACAGAATGCCACGAGTAGAATCCCCACCTCAGCGAGTCTCCCACGCGAGCAGCACCGGCCATCAATCAATTGCATATATCAATATTGCAACAAAGCCTCTTAAGCAACCCACCCATAGCCCCTTCCTCTACCCCCTCCCCTCCCCCCCATCCTCTTCTCACTCCCCCCCAACTCCCCTGCCCCCCTTCACCCCCCCTCCCTACACACGCGTACACACTTTCTCGTTCCTCTCAGGGCCATACACCGTAACCATGGCTCCCCTCCTCTTCTCTTCTCTTCTCTAACTAAACCACAAACAGAGCGAGAGGGAGAAACTGAGAAAGGAGAGGGGGAGGGAGGGGGAGGAGAGAGAGGGAGGGAAAAGAGGGAAGGAGAGAGAGAGAGAGAGAGGGGGAGGGAAAAGAGGGAAGGAGAGAGAGAGAGAGAGGGAAGGGAGGGAGAGAGAGGGAGGGAGGAGAGAGGGAGAGAGAGAGGAAGGAGAGAGAGAGAGAGGGAAGGAGAGAGAGGGAAGGAGAGAGAGGGAAGGAGAGAGAGAGAGAGAGAGAGAGAGAGAGAGAGAGAGAGAGGAATCTGATTGCCGAAGAAACAAATACATTTTTTTCCTCCTCATCTCCCCACTTCGTTCTCGCAGACGCGTGATGTTCGGCCGTGTCTTCGGTCACATTTTCGTGCAGTTCGTCCCGTTACCGCCAGGAGGTCAAGGCTAAGAGAGGTTTCATTGTATTTGGCCTGAATAACGCTCATTTCAGTCCTCAATATAAAAATATATACAAGAAAAAAATAATAAAACAAAAACTAAACACATACAGGTTACGATACAAAAACAATAGTCTCGTAGATTCCAACGGAAAGCGCGCGCCCTTTAAAAAAAACAAACCCGAGCCCATACATACACACGCACACACACCAACGCCTATCGTAGGCCTAGCGATCCCCGCCACGGAAAGGCCTACCTGAGCGTGTTCCCCTGCAAGAGGAAGTGCTCGCCTTGCCGCCGCCGCCGCCGCCCCTACCGGTACAGGTCCGCTCGTAAACAAAGAGATACAATGGCAGCCTTTGTCGCTCTTGCAGTCAAGAGGGTCGCGTGTTTTCCTCCAAACCCCCTGCGTTCCTCCTCTGTCAAAATGCCTTTCCGACCCTCCACGTCAACAATGCGGGGATATCATAAAAGGGGAGAGAGAGAAAGGAATAGAAAGAGGGTGTGAGAGAGAGAAAGAGAGAGAGAGACAACAAACACACGCCATTTAAAAGACCGCGAAGACGTCAAAAGCAAGCACACACAGAGAAGGGAAGAGAAGAGAAACGGCGCAAAAATAACGCGGCCGCGGTATGGCAACACCGTGATTACGCCAGGCAGCCAAGCATAACGTCTGTCGAGGAAATTGTGAAACGCAGAGCAGGAGAATTATGGCCGGTCGCGCAGAGCTACTAGTGCACCTGCCGATCCAGGGAGGAAGGAACACGCGGCGGGTTCAAGCGTGCACGAGGCGCCTTTGTCCTTCCAGTTCGTCACGAATCGCCCTGGCTACTGCTGCTCTCTTGGCCAAGCTCATTCCTTCACCAATCTCTAAATCCCTGCTGTAACGATCGACGCCGCTGAATCTGCACAGGAAACCGCAATTGGTCCCTCGAGAGAAAGAACACGAAGGCGACGCATGGAAGTTACGACCAAACCAATAACAATTCGGAAAAAAAAATACGCTACATATTCGAACACCTTTAAAACAGTTACAAGACGCACATGATTTCCCCCCCCCTTTTTTTTGGCAAACCTCTCTCTCTCTCTCACCGCCATTATGACTATCGTGGTTTCTTAACCGCTTGGTCGAAAAGGTGGTTTACCCGAGAGTATTAATGTGTACACTTGCAGAGTTGATGATTGGCGCCGAGGGAAGAAACTCGGCCCCTGGAGGAGTAACTACACTGGCCCTGTAGTCGCTTGGATTCAATTTTGAGCTCTTGTATTACACAAATAGGATCTTGACATATTTTCCACTCTTTTTCGCATTTCATCACTCCTTTGTAATAAAAGAGGTGACAATTGAAAAGTGAAGCAGGGGAAGAGGGAGGCAGGGAGAGGAGAGAGAGAGAGGGGGAAGGGAGAGAGGGAGAGAAGGAGAGAGGGGAAGGGAAGGAGGGAGGGAGAGATGAGGGAGATAGGGAGAGAGAGGGAGGGAAGGGAAGGAGGGAGGGAGAGGGAGAGGGAGAGAGAGAGAGAGAGGGGGAAGGGAGAGAGGGGTAGAGGGAGAGGGAGAGAGGGAGGGAAGGAGGGAGGAGAGCGGAGAGAGAGGAAGGGAAGGAGGGGAGGGAGAGGGAGAGAGAGGGGGGGAGGGAGAGAGGGAGAGCGGAGAGAGAGAGGGGGGGGAAGGGAGAGAGAGGGAGAGGAGAGAATTTCACTTTCACACGAGAACCACAAACGGAGCGGATAAAGAGGTGAAACTCAGCGTCCTTCCCGCGGACAATACTAAGAGAGAGGTTAACTCGGTAAAATTGCTCCACGTTCTCGCTTAATAAAAATATACATAGCTACGGGCTTTCGCACAGATGGACGCGCGCTTGTACATTACACGATTTCACCAAAACAACCGAGGATTTTGAAGTACAGAGTTAACGAGCCACAGATAAAACGACAGGAGCGATATCTGCAAATCACGGGTCTTATCTCTGAGCACCGTCCTAGCGTTGACATCAACGCGCCCAAATGAAGTAATCAGAAGGCGTGAAAGAGGAAGGAAGAGTGATCAATGGACACCGGAGATTGTTCGCAGTTCGGTTGACTCGCTTTTGGCGGCTCTGAATCTCATAATACACAAGCCACGCCCCTCGAGATGAGACTGCCTCACCTACGGGCATGGCGTCGGTTAACCTTCGAAAACAGTACGCTTACATGGCCAATAATCATAATCACGGGCAAAAGCTGGCCGTAAAAGGGTTGCACAAGCCTTTCGATTAATAACTCTAACATGCTCTTCACGTTTAGCAACGGCTTACCTTCAAACAACGCTAAAACGCCTGTGCTTATCTGCGCATAAGCATGACTGGGCAACACTCAGTGCTAGGGCTGTTTCTCCGTCAACAAAGTCCGTATTTCAAAGAGCACAACTTGAAAACGTATCAATCGCCTTCAAAACACACTAGAAAAAGAGATATTTCCACACCAAAAAAGTATGCACTTGCATCCAAAAAAGAAGAAAAAAAATCTTGCGAAAAAAATAAGCAATTCCTCAACGCCATTAGCCTAACGAGCATTTAACCCCCCCCCTCCCCCCACTCCTTCCCCTACTAAACGCACTAATCCTTAAGAAATTGCTCTGCCTCCTCCTCTCCACCCCACCTCTTCCTCCCCCTTCTCAAAACCTCTGCATATTCATAAACCTACCTCGTGGTACACACACACCAGATGGCTGGCTTTGGGGGATGAAGATGTTATGCCACCTTCGCCACTACCTGTTAGAGGCCGTAATGGTGGCAGTCGGACTGTTGTAGGATAGGGGGCGAAGGAGGTGGGGGGACGGGGGGAGGGAGGACAGCTAGACGTGGAGGAGGATGGGGATCAGGGAGGGGGTGCTGGGGAGAGGGGGGATGCGGGGCGAGGGGGGGGGGGGCGCTGGAATGTATCTTTGGGGTGATCAAACTTGGAGGCCGTGTTATGAATACGGGAATATAGACATAACTTTCGACCGAATAAAGCTGTGACACATGTTTTACACTGTAATTATTTTCACCCACTTGGTACTCGGGGTTCCATAATTCACCGACTGGTTAACAAACAACGAAAGGTTAAAATTACGGACATTTAAAAAACACCCCGGCTGTATCAAGGCCTATAATGCGCAGTGTTTACAGCCACGCAAAATCAGGTGTTTTCGAGTATTCACAGGCGATGTTGGGACCCGGCCTGTTAAACCGATTTCAAGGCAAATTTGCATATAAACCTGATCATTTACTCTTCGAAACTGTTACCATCCGGGCGCCGTAACATACCTTGTCTTCCTCTATCCTCGGCGCTTTTTCCTCTTCTTCCTCTAATCCGCTGGATATCACTTTATCCAAGAACGAGTAAATACCAAAAACCGGGGGTGGAGAAAATCCTTTTAAAAAGACCCCCGAATTCACATGTTCACCTCCGCACACAAACACTACAACACCAACTACAATAGCTACAATAGCTACAATACCGTTCCCTGATCCCACGAGGCAACCTTGTCCCAAGACGTAAACTTGTGGGGGATTGGTCCATTTAACACTGGCTTGGGTGCACGTGTTTTCGTCAATTATCGTGATGGTTACCGCTCAGCAGGGTAATTGGCCACACGATACGCGGGCGACTGAAACAAAATGGGAAGCGAGCCATCCATAATGGGACGTCCCAGCGGGGGCAAGTCGGTGGTGATGGTTAGAGTTGCCGAAACGCCTACTTTTGATGGTTTATTTGTCGACGTGCGAGCGTATCCTGTTCGTGTCGGGAGGGGTTTTATAGGATTTCTGCTCCTATTACGCCTTGTTGAAACACCCGCCGTGGATAAGGAGGACCCCGAAACCCCTCGGATAATAAAGGCGACAATAGGCAAATACAACCTTAACTGTGGTTGACTTGGAAAGGGTACTGGGGTCCACGGGTATGATAATTAAACAATCTGATTATCTAATATCTCGTATCTCCTGAGTGTTAGACCCCCCGAAAAAAACCTCAAGGGACACGCGAGCGAATCAGATCGAGGTGTAAACAATACGCAGTCGGCCCTGGCACCAAACCCCCAAACAAATGCCCGATAATCTCGACCTGGAGAGATGTGACACTTGGCGAAAGACAAGGAGGATACAGAGGCGGGGGAGGAGGAGGAGGAGGAGGAGAGGGGGGACGAGGGGTAGGGAGGGCGGGGAGCGCTACACACCATTGCCACAATTAACTTAATTCGACCATTTCGTCTAAAACGACATGGGTTGACAAATGCGATATGTGTGCCTCGGGAAGGAGGAAGAGGAATTTGCAAGGAGAGAGAACTGGCGCGCTCTGCTCCGAGAACAAAACCGAGCCAGAGGGAGAGATCCAACGGCTGTAAAAATGTGTGTACACACGAAAGAATGCTGTTACAGGCTACACACACCATCATGTTGGGGAGAGGAGGATACACACCTGCCCGACACACACACACGCATACACACACTCGCACGCACACACACCTTGTACAAGTGACGCTGGGGGAACTAGGAGTGGCGAAGACCTCGTTGAACCAGGGCACGTCGACCACACTGAAAACCAAAATAAAATGCATATCGATAAAGATTAAAAGCGAGGGCGAGGGAGGGAGGGGCGGTGGTGATGAACGGGGGGGGGGGGAAGGGGGAGGGGAGCTGGTAAAGGTGTTTCAAGACGTTTCGATCGGGTAATTAATTCAAGGGAGGGAGAGAGTGGGGTGGGGGTGGGGGGAGGGACGAGCAAGTCAACTGTATCGAATCTTGTTCAGCTTTTTATTCAAATGGGAGGGACAATATCAACAGTGCTATTGGCTAAGTCTTATCAATAGAAGAATCTATCAACTAAAGACTAAACACTACGATTAATGTCACATCCGCATGCATCAGAATAATTCAGGCCAGACTATCGTTAAAAAAAGGGTAAAATTAAATAACAAAAGACAACGTGCTCAGGTTAGTGTGTATGTATATATGGACAATGTTTCTTGAACGCGCCGCCCGCCACCAGGTGTGAAAAAACTTTTGAGAGTGAGGTCAAAATGGCGTTTCGTTTGAGGCAAAGACGAGGCCGTGAGAACCGCAGCCTAGACGTCGTTCGATAAAGTCTATTATTTTTATCTCGAATTTCTGTTATTTCGCTTCTTTTGGGTTTGTGTTTGGAGGTTTGAGATTAAAGTTTTCGGGGTTGATTTTTTTCGTTGTCTTTGCGCGTGGGATCGAGGAGGCTGCAAGGTGTAGGGAGGGAGAGAGGACATCGAAGGAACGGCAAGCCAAGCCACCGAGATTCTTCCCTCCTCCCTTCTCCCTCCCCCTCCTCCCCCTCCCCAGGAACGCAGCCATGTTGGATTGTAGGAAGAACGAACTCCAGGTCCGAAGGAGAGGGGGGAGAGGAAGGGAGGGGAAGGGGGAGGGAGTGAGGGAGGGCGGGACGTGGAGGCGGTGGTGGAGGATGGGGGGGAGGCGGATGGATGGGGGCTGGGGGGTCGCAAAAGGGGGGGAGGTGGGGGTGGGGGTAGGAAAGGGTCGGCAGCGGCCACCCACAAGCTCGCCCCGCTGTTGACACATCTAAGGTACACATATTTATCGGCTAATTTCGCGAGCATGTGAGCTGCGCATCGCTTCAATGGACGTGTCGTGGGGCCGGCGCAGGCACGGTCCATGGCGAGCCGAGAGAGAAACCCGTCGAAGGCTTTGATATAAACGACACAGGTAGAAAAATTAATGAAGAGCGGGGTGTAACAGTGCGGAGAGCAGGTAGGGCTGTTGCGTGCAGACGTCTCACTCCCCGCGCGAATGCCGGTTATATAATTTCCGATCACATTTATATGCACTTCATCCCGTTCCGTCGGCCGCTCCAACCTACGGCACTCGCACCGAACGCCATCCAACTCTCCGAAGCCACGAATAATCCGGCGATGAAGCGAACGCCCTCTGCGCAGCGACGGCGAACAATTAAATCCCCGGCGAAAGGTGACCCGCGCGGAGCTACCTGAGCGGCCGGACCGGAGGGGTCGCTCTACCCGGCGGCTCACCCTCACACGCACACACCTTGCCATGGCTGTCTTTACGCGCGCACATTTCCATGGAAAATCCCGTAATGGTAATTCCGTCACAGTGAAAATCTCCTGTTGGAATGAGGTTTCGTTTTTAACCGCGGGGTGTTATCGTTCCTTTTTTCTCTCCCTCTCGGTCGATTGGCTCTCGGGTCGCGGCGTCCGGAAGGAAAGAGAAAGGGGTGAAGCCTCCTCCTCCTCCTCCTCCTGCAGGTCCTCTCTCGAATCCGGGGAGCGTGTTGGCCGCCCGGCGTGATAGCTACTTAGATTCCGCCCTCGTTGAGATCACCCGACCCAGCGGGGCCTTGGCGGAGGAAGCGCCCCCGCCGCTGGTTCCGAACGTGTCATGTGCCGCGAGATCCGAGGGCGAAGGATCTCTCTCCTACGCTGAGCATGTCCTCCTCGGACGCCCTCTGCATACGCGGCGATAACAATCGTAAGCTCGGAGGAGGACGAAAATCTCATTAACACATAAAGAGACCCGCGCTGCTGATTCACAAATATGCAAATGCCTTCCTCCGAGTCAAAGCGTGACGTCAGGAAATACTTTATGAAAGCTCTACACTTGTTCTTTTTCCGAAAATATTTTCCTCCTCTCGCGTACTGCTCATATAACCCAGCGTTGCCAACGGTTAAAAGTCGTGCTGGCGACGGTGATTAATTGAGCTCTTGGCAAGGCGCCCAGAAATCCGCGCGCTGTCCTTATCGTCCCTCCTAAGATAACAGGTCGTTCAGTTCTCACCTGCTTCAGATAGAGTATCTGCTCCGCGTTGACCCGCTGCCTCCCCGCGCCCGCAACAAAAGGAGAGGCGCGTGGGGAAGCGAGCAGGAAGCTGTCCCCAACATGTCGAAAAATGTATATTGTGGGGACATTATGCGATCCACTTCCCTCCTCCCTTTCAGCCCCGCCGCTTGTTTTGTCCGGCTTCTCTTTTCATGGCGAGAGGAACCTCAAAACAGCATCAACACAAAAAGCACGCATTCTCTCCCCTCTATCAGCCCACGCAAACACGACAACAAACAAATATTGTTTAGATTTAACAACATTCTGATAAACAGCCACAAATGCTGCGGTGACCTACTAACTAGACGGCAAAACTATGTTCTTGTTTTGCTAACACTGTGATGCGTTTTGTATCAAAACATTTATACAAAACTACACACTCATTGACTACCACGTCCTTGAATACATATCCTCAGAATAAATAAATGTGCACGTATCCTGAGTAAAAGAATTTGTTAACATATATATGAACAAGAGATATATTTATCTAACTCTCGATCTATCTTTACAGTGAAAGGAAATCAACGTACGACTGCCCATTCCCATAACATACCAAGCCGTGTAGCTCAGAGCGAAACGTTTTCAAGCGTGTGGAGGTATGCAGTGTGCCCTTTGCGGAAAAACGTTCGTGAATGCCTTTGATAACTTTAAAAGGTCAGACATTTTCGTCACACGCGTACGACTCATGTATAAATATCGCCATCCATCAGGACACACACAGAATCTCCCTTTAAAAATAATAGAAAACACTTTAGAGGTATCCAAAACAGACAGAAAACGTACGACGACCACCACCAAATCCGATAATCCAACGATAACACAAATAACAAAGCGAAGAAGCCCCTTACAAAACCCAATCCCGGGGAACATATAAACCTCTCTTTCGGGTTCTGACATTTAACGTCATCAAGAGCAGCGGAAACGAAAAAAAAAGAAGAAAAAAAGGGAAAAGAACGCCACGGAGAGACGTCAACCGGGCCTTCCTGTGTTGCGCGCCCGTGGTAGCTCCAAGGACCGGAAACGCAGCCCTTCTACTGATGTTATCATTCCTACGAGTGTTAAGAAACCTCGGTGTGCTTGTGAGATTGACGATGTTATGGATTTTTTACTCTAACGTAAAGGTGGGAGGGAGGGGGAGAGAGAGAGAGAGAGAGAGAGAGAGAGAGAGAGAGAGAGAGAGAGAGAGAGAGAGAGAGAGAGAGAGAGAGAGAGAGAGAGAGAGAGAGAGAGAGAGAGAGAGAGAGAGATTGACATAGACAGAATACCCACAGATTTATATTACTCTCCCTAAAATCGCTAGCGTCGTATCCCTCCAAAATCCGGCCAGTTACCGAGAGGTGTTACAGCAGGTCTGACCTTTAACTACCCAGCACGCTCTCTTAGGCCTAATGAGACCCATGCAGCCACCACACGGAGTATCATATTGGGGATCCGAGACACTCCAAATCGCCTCCCTTGTTATATAGTCTTAGACACGCGAAATAAACGCTAGAAATGGTTAGCAGCATAATATAAAAAAAATCGTCTTCACATTCTTCTATATCCTACTTTCTCAGACATGTATTTAGAAGAGCAGTCGCATGTCCACACGACACTTCACGAGGCCAAATAAACAGATCCACGCTCTCGCTGCTGGTCTCCCACACCTCGCCGCGTACCCTGAACTATGCACAGCCCACATTGTATCGCCCTGATGTTCAAAAGGAACGATCCTCATTCAGACGCATTTCTTCCAATAAGCTCCTCATCAAAACACGCACCCTGACTCGGCCAATCGCTCCTCCCCGAATCCTTCCCTTCCCCGAACGAGAGACACGACGCCTTTCAACGTAGGAGTGAATAGTAAGCGCCCGTCCCGCCGCCGCCACCAGCACAGGACGACCATCCTCGCCCGTCTTACAGGAACAAAGAGCAGCTTGTGTCTCGGAAGACAGCGGGCTTCTTCCCTCGCAATACTCGCTCTGTTGAACGTCTCCTCTCTCGCCCTCCATCAAACATCTACATCCACTATGTCACGCTCGCCTCATGACTCGTAACACACTGCAATTCCGCGGAGGGCGTGTGAATGTGTTAGTGTGTAAAACGCGGTTCGAGGCGTCGGGCTCCGCACCCTTCGTTTTGCTTTCGTCGGACGGCCGCCCCGTCGCCTCAATGCTGACAGGCCCTACAACTAGTGATATATCTAAGGGGTGCAGAGGCCGGGACAACAGGAACCCCTTCATGATTTATTTTCTAAGCTTTAAGAAAAAGAGAGAGAAGCTTAACGCGGCCGAGGGTAGAAAAAATAAATAAATACTCCCCTCCTTCCCCACAGACACAAAGGCCTTCGTAAGTCATAACACCCTTCCGAGACAGAGCTCGGAATCCTGCGCTGGGGCCCCGCCATAACCCTGCTCTCAACTCTAGCCTATAAGAGTCATAAAGAGCGAGGCGTGACCCATAAAGACTCTGGAAGATACATACACTCGTAAAACACCAGCTTGCCAGCACGGGGAACCTCCGCGCGCTCAAGAAATGGAGAATTATCTGGGAATTCGGCTCCGTACGAGAATAAAACCTCCGAAGTCAATTCGTATTGGGTACACGGAGAGAGATTAATTAGCTTGTTTTTTTCTTATAACCAAGAAGAGTGGGGGTTCGCTTATCGCCATGAATGGTTTTCATTCATGGCGAGGGATGCCGTACTCATGAATGTTCACAAGGCCTCGTATTGATTTAATTACAGCCTTACGCAAGGGCAATTATCTAAAACCCTATTGTCGGGAGGGGCTTGTGCAAGGCAGATAACATGGCGATAAAACACACGTACGTTTTCCCTCGAGGAATATAAACGTTCGGACATTATCTACGGATATGATAATAGCCCGGGAGGATTTTTCTACGAAGGACCAAAATTCATCGAGCGAGCGCGGTTTTCGGCGCAGATCAACATATGTTTGGACAGCAGTGCATGTAGCGAATTAGCAAGTGTAATCAATGCAGACTTTTAGCGCCGATTAATATGCATAACATTAGCTTCGTGGTCACCTGCCGACTAGCTTGGTCTTCTAGCCTACGCGACTGGTGGTTGAAGTCTCGAAGAAAATAACGAAATATATATCTATATAAAATAACCATGGCGGACGGTGAAAAATTTGGAAGGCTGATGGAAAAAAAAAACGTTTCTAGACGTTCGCATAAATTAACATATTCATCCATCAACTTCGGCAAGCTTTGGTCTACAGACTAGCACTTCCGAAAATGATACGATAACACAAAATTGAATTGAAAGAGAATAGGAGAGAGAGAGAGAGAGAGAGAGAGAGAGAGAGAGAGAGAGAGAGAGAGAGAGAGAGAGAGAGAGAGAGAGAGAGAGAGAGAGAGAGAGAGAGAGAGAATATTACACCAGAGAAAGAGAGAGAAAAAAAACACGAGAGAAAAGAGAAAAGAGAGAAGGATGAGTGAGAGTGTAAAAAAAGGCAGAGAGCTCCACCCTCCGAAATTTCTTTGTCTGCGCCAACACTTGTACCCCGAGAAGTCAGACAACGCTATCTATTATCACAGGATTTTCTCCTTTCTCCTTTTATTCCCTTTCGCTTCTTCTCTCCCCCCCCTTTCGCCATTCTT
>NC_091574.1:27859996-27862496 GCF_042767895.1 Penaeus vannamei | reverse complement strand
AAGAGAAGGCAGGGAGAAGGGAGTGGAGGAGAAGGCAGGGAGAAGAGCAAGAGGCAATGGAGAAGGGAGAAGAGAAGACAGGGAGAAGGGGACAGAGGCAAGGGAGGGAGGGGGGAAGAGAAGCAAGGGAGAGGAATGGGGGGCTCCCTTCCTTGCAGTCGACGTGGGGAGACGCGGCCAATGTTTTACCTAAGGTACACAACACAGAGGTGGTATGCGGCTGCGGGTGTTGCTGCCTCGAGGGTCCGCCTTATTTACCCTTGATGCGGCATTCGGACGTCTGCGAAACCCGGGACCGTCTCCTCCCTCCCGCTGCAGCAACGCCTTCGAGACCCTCCTCCTCCTGCCATTACCCGCCGGTCCTCGAGGATCCTCCAGGAGTGGGGGAGAAACCGCGAGATCCACGAGGGGAAAATTGGGGAATAATTGGCGGGTGTGGAATGAATAAAAGGTCGGGATTAAGGGAAATGATACGAAATGGCAACCCCCTCACCTCCCCGCCCGGCCCGGCAGACGGCCGACTGACCGCCATTGCGTGAAAATAACATGCAAATAATCTGTCTTTACACTCTGATCTCCTGTTTATTCGGTCGCCGATGTCATTATATCGAATCGTAAATATCGTGTGGGATTAATTAGAGTTCGATCGTGAGATGAGAGAGGGAGAGAACAAGCAGAAAGAGGGGGGGGGGGGTTATGATTGTTTGTGGCAGATGAGCGTCTCTGATTGGTCGTCGATTCTATTACGGGTTTGATAATGATTGATTGTGTATTTCGGACGGATTGGCGATGGAACGGGAGAGAGAGAGAGAGAGAGAGAGAGAGAGAGAGAGAGAGAGAGAGAGAGAGAGAGAGAGAGAGAGAGAAAGAGAGAGAGAGAGAGAGAGAGAGAGAAATTCGCAGAAAAAAACAGTATCGGAAACTGAACATCCAGAAAAGAGATTCTACAACAATGTCTCTAACAACCGACGGTCTTGAACTCCTATTAAACCCATTACTACCATGAACTACCAGACTGTTTCCTATCCAATAACCTCTCTCTCTCTCTCTCTCTCTCTCTCTCTCTCTCTCTCTCTCTCTCTCTCTCTCTCTCTCTCTCTCTCTCTCTCTCTCTCTTCACCCCCTGTCTCTCTCCTTTCCCTCCATCCCCCCTCTCTCTTCCTCTCCCCCTCTCTCTCTCTCTTTCTTTCTTTATCTCTCTTTCTTTCTCTCTCTCTCCCAATCTCTCTCTCTCTCTCTCTCTCTCTTTCTTTCTCTCTCTCTCTCTCTCTCTCTCTCTCTCTCTCTCTCTCTCTCTCTCTCTCTCTCTCTCTCTCTCTCTCTCTCTCTCTCTCTCTCTCTCTCTCTTTTCCCCATTGCTATCAAGACCTTTAAAATCATGGCTGTTTTGACACGTCTAATTTTGTGATTGTCGTGATATGCCATTCCCTGTGACTCGTCCATGAATTAAACTGCCTCTGGAAAATTGCTTCAGACTTTGTTTTAATAATTGTTAATGTTGTAATTATGTGTGATACGATGTGTACAAGTTATTAAGGATGTGACTTTTTTTTTCTCCATCCATTTTCTGTTTCTACTTTTTTTATTGTATTGTTAACATTATTGCCTTTGTTGTTATTATTGTTGTTATTGTAATAATGATAATTATTATTATTATTATTATTGTTGTTATTATTATTATTATTATTATTATTATTGTTATTATTATTATTATTATTATTATTATTATTATTATTATTATTATTATTATTATTATTATTATTATTACTGTTATCGTTATTATTATTGTTATTGTTATTATTGTTATCATTATAGATGTCCTTGTTATTGATATCAATATCATTATTATTATGATGATGATGATGACAATTATTGTTATTGTTGATATTGTTATCATTGTTATCATTATTTTATTATTATTATCATACTTTATTATCATGAACATTAATACCTCAGTTATTATCATTTGGATGATCACTATTACTATCCTTTTTTTTCTTGCCTTTTGCATACATTCCCACGCTCTCTCTCTCTCTCTCTCTCTCTCTCTCTCTCTCTCTCTCTCTCTCTCTCTCTCTCTCTCTCTCTCTCTCTCTCTCTCTCTCCCTCCCTCTCCCTCCTCTCCTCCCTCCCTCCCTCTCTCTGCTATTCTCTCTCTTTCTCTCTCTCTCACCCCCTTCCTCTTTCCCCTCTCTCACACCCTCCCTCTCTTCCCCTCTTTCCCCCATTCTCACCACCTCCTCTTTCCCCCTCTCCCCTTCCTTCTCACCCTCTCACCCCCTCCCTCTTCCCCTCTCACCCCTCCATCTTTCCCCCCCTTTACCCCTCCCTCTCCTTCCCCCTCTGTCTCCATCTCACCCCTTCTCTCCCTCTCCCACTCCCTCCCTCTCTCCCCCCGTCCCCCCCTCTCCCCTTCTTACCCCCTCCCTCTCTCCCTCCTCTCTCTCACCCCCTCCTTCACCCCTTCTTACCCCCCTCTCTCCCTCCCCTCTCTCCCCCT
>NC_091574.1:27852496-27854996 GCF_042767895.1 Penaeus vannamei | reverse complement strand
ATTATTATTTTTTTTGGTGTGGGGGGGGTTATCGTTAGTTTTTTTTTATTTTTAATTCATTGTTATTTATTTATTTATTTGTTTGTTTATAATCTATTTTTTTGTTTTGTTTATTTCTTTATTTATTTATCATTTATCATTATTTATTTATTTATTTATCTATTTATTTATTTATTTTAGTACGTGTGTTGTTTTATTCATGTGATTATTATATTCTGTTTAGATGTTGACGAAGCTGATTAGATCGGTTGGTATATAAAGCGTATGTAAGCGCATTCACGCACACGCACACGCACACGCATACTAGCACATATATATACATAAATGCATACGGAATATATATCAATAGATGAATTGACAAATAGACAAACATACAGGCACACAGACAGACAGACACAGACACAAACTGACAGGTAGACTGACAGATAGACAGACAGACAGACAGACAGACAGACAGACAGACAGACAGACACAGACACAGACAGACAGGTAGACAGACAGATAGACAGACAGACAGACAGACAGACAGACACACATAAACACAGACAAACAGACAGATAACTAGATAGATAAGTGAAAATAGATAAATGCAACAGATAGATAAATAAGTATTCAAATAAACAAATTAATACACACACAGAAAAAATAAAGATAAAAGAACTATTGGTTAAAAAAAATAGATAAATAACCAAAAACAAAACAAAAATAGATATATAACAAAAATAGATAAAAAAAAAAAAAATCCCACACGCATTTCACACGCAAAAGCTAAAACACGCAAAATCCTTGCATGGCACGCGGGGGAAATTTGCGTGGCTGGCACTCTGATGCGCTATCTTATCTTATTTTATCTTATCACTCTTTATATATTCTTTATATATCTTTATATATTTATATATTTATATATTTATTTATATATTATTCGCTCAAGGTCATTCTTGATTTTTGCAACAGAGGATGGACGATTTTCTGCTTGCAATGAAAGAATTTGCAATCATTATTGTTGTTATTATTATTATTATTATTATGATGATGATGATGATGATGATGATGATGATGATGATGATGATGATGATGATGATGATGATGATGGTGGTGGTGGTGGTGATGGTGATGGTGGTGATAATGGTGATGATGAAGTTGAAGATGATGGTGATTGATATCATTATTGTTATTATTATAATTATTGTTGTCATTATTATCATCATTATCATTATTATTATCATCATCATTATTATTATTATCATCATTATCATTATTATTATCATTATCCTTATTAATATTATCACCATTATCATTATTATTATCATCATTATCATTATTGTTGTTGATGTTGTTGTTATTGTTATCATTATTATCATTGAAATTATTATCATCATTACCTTTCTCTCTCTCTCTCTCTCTCTCTCTCTCTCTCTCTCTCTCTCTCTCTCTCTCTCTCTCTCTCTCTCTCTCTCTCTCTCTCTCTCCTCCCTCCCTCCCTCCTCCCTCTCTCCCACTCCCTCTCTCTCTCTATCCCACTCTCCCATATCTCTCTCCCACTGCCACCCCCTCCTTGTTCTACCTCTCCCCCTCTCTCTCCCTCCCCCTCTTTCTCCCTCCCCCTCTCTCACTCCTCTCTCTCTCTCCCACTCTCCCTCTCTCTCTCCCTCCCCCTCTTTCTCCCTCTCCCTCTCCACCTCTCTCCCCTCTCCCCCTCTCTCTCCCACACACACACACAGATGGCGAGAAACAGTTAGACAGAGCCAGAAAAGGGAAGGAAGGAAGAGGAAATAAAACCAAGAAAGAAGAAGAAAAGGCAGAGAAGAAAGAAGCAGAAGAGGAAGAGAAGAAAGAAGCATAAAAGGAAGAGAAGAAAGAAGCAGAAAAGGAAGAGAAGAAAGAAGCAGAAAAAGAAGAGAAGAAAGAAGAAGAAAAGGAATAAAAGAAAGAAGCAGAAAAGGCAGAAAAGAAAGAAGCAGAAAAGGAAGAGAAGAAAGAAGCATAAAAGGAAGAGAAGAAAGAAGCAGAAAAGGAAGAGAAGAAAGAAGCATAAAAGGGAGAGACAGAGACCGAGACAAAGGAAGAGCAATGATCCTCAAGGTCCAAGCGCCATAATAACATCCCAGGAATTCGTTCCTTATCACCATCCGCAGTCTGTCCTTCCGCCACACGCACGCACACACACACGTACGTACACTTATAAATACACACACGCACGCACACGCTATGATAAATGTATTGCGCACTATACACTCCTACTCACAGACACTGATAATCGCACACACATACGCACACACACTCATAAACACACACACCGATAAAAAATACCGTCATAAACACACACACACACGCACGCACACACACACAAAGCCCCACACACAGAGAGAGAAGGACAGTCGGCCTATAAGCAGGTGTGGGAAGCAAGACCCCAAAATAGGCCTACCCTGCCCCTGCCTTCTCTTCCTCCCCTTCCTCTCCTCCACCCCTCCCTCCTCCCTTCCCCTCCCTCCCCCTTCCC
>NC_091574.1:27837496-27842496 GCF_042767895.1 Penaeus vannamei | reverse complement strand
TGTGAGTATGTGTGTATGTATGTATGCGGTGAGGTGTACATGCGTGTAAGTGAAGGTCAAGCAGACACTCACTGGAAAGAGGAATGAGGGTGGGGAGGAGGGGAGGGGAGGGGAGGGGTAGGGTGGGGAGGAGGGAGAAAGGGAGGAGGAGGGGGAGGAGGGGGAGTAAAAAAAGGTAAGAATGGGGGTGGGAGTTTAAGGGGTATTTAGGGTTGGGGGAAGGGAGGAGGGAGAAGGGGAGGGGAGGGAGCGGAAAAAGGAGGCCTAAGGAAGGAAGGAAAAGGAGGAGGAGGAGGGGACGAGGGAGAGGGGGGAGGGGGAGATCCGTTTATTGCTGTGGTCGGCGAACTGTATGCGGGATGGGGGGGGAGTAGTGAAAGGAGAGAGAATAAGAAACACAGCGACATATATAGAAAGCGTGAGAGGAGAGAGAGAGAGAGAGAGAGAGAGAGAGAGAGAGAGAGAGAGAGAGAGAGAGAGAGAGAGAGAGAGAGAGAGAGAGAGAGAGAGATAGGTAGATAGATACATAGACAAACAGACAGACAGACAGCAGAGAGAGAGAGAGAGAGAGAGAGCAGAGAGAGAGACAGAGAGAAGAGAGAAAAAGAGAGAGAGAGAGAGAAGAGAAGAGAGAGAGAGAGAGAGAGAGAGAGAGAGAGAGAGAAAGAGGAAGGGAGACAGAGAGAGAGAGAGAGAGAGAGAGAGAGAGAGAGAGAGAGAGAGAGAGAGAGGGAGGGAGACAGACAGACACGGTAGTGGTTCGAAGCTTCGAGAAAAAAAAAAATTATGACACCAGTTTGCGGTTGGTCGGATCTCTGTCTCTCAGTCCCGTAAGGCAATCTATGGAAGGAAAATTTTGTATCTTTTTAAGATTTATTCCTTGGAAGACTTTTATCTATCTATTTATTTATTTTTTAGGGGGGAGGCTATTAAGGTCTTATTTTTCTTTTATTATTATTATTTTTTTATTTTTTTATTTTTTGGTCAATACATTAAGAAGATTTTGTGAGTTATTTGGGTAAGTGATGCTGGAAGAGGAGGGAGAGTAGGGAAGGAGGAGGAGGTTAGAGGGGGTAGGAGGAGGTAGGAGGTAGGAGGAGGAGGAGGAAGGAAGGAGGAGGGAGGTAGGAAGAGGAGGTAGGCAGAAGGTAGAAGGAGGTAGAAGGAGGTAGGAGGAGGAGGAGGAGGAAGAGGAGGAGAAAGAAGAAGAAGAAGAAGAAGAAGAAGAAGAAGAAGAAGAAGAAGAAGAAGAAGAAGAAGAAGAAGAAGAAGAAGAAGAAGAGTAAATTAAAGTAAAGACCATATGTGTGTGGTGGAGGGATGAAGAGGGGGGAGAGACGATAAATAAATAGACAGATAAACGAACAGATAGATAGAGAAATAATCAGATATTTATATAAATAAATAAACTGATCTATACGATATCGATATAAGGACAGGCACAGAGAGATAGACGGAGAAGGAGAGATAGAGATAGAGATTAGAAATAGAGTTGTCACCCGGGCTAAAACGATGGAATATGCAACAGCCTCACAGGTGACGTCAGAATAGGCAGAGAAAGGACCAAACACCTTAAAAGGACAGAGGAAAAGAAGGAGAGAATGGAAGAAGGTTAGAATAGGAGGAAGAGGAGAGAGAGAAGGATATGTGTAGAAAAATGTGCGAATAAAAGGAGAATGGTTGGAAGAAAAAGGGAGAAATAGCAATTAAAAAAAAAAATTAAAAAATATAATAATATATATATGAAAAGTAATGAAGGAAGGTAGAAAGAAAATGCGAAATATAAAATAGTAGAAAAGGGAAATTGAGAACGAGAAACAGAACAAGAAAAACCGTAAAAGACAAGAAGAAAGGAAACAAAAAAAGAAACAAAAAAACAAGAAAAACTAAACATTAAAAACAAAAACAAAAATAAAAAAAACAAGACAACCCTTTTCCTTACCAGCTTGCCTACTTCCCCCTCCCCCCCTCCCACCCCTCCTCGCGAGAGAGCTATAAAAGAAAGGGGAGGGAGAGACAAAATAAGAAAGAGATAAGAGGGAACGGGAGGTAAAAAGAGATTAGGGAAAATCCGAGATCAAGAGGTCGATAGAATGTCACCCGGAGACGTGTTGGTGCTATCACCCGGCCGGTTTTCCCTTTTTTTTTTGGGGGGAAGGAAAGGTTAAAGGGGGGGAGGGGTGAAAGGGGGGGGGGGGGGGGGGGGGGGAAAAAGGGGGGGGAAAAGGGGAAAGGGGGGGGGGGGAAGGGAAGAGGGGGGGGGGGGGGATGGGGGGGGGGAAAAAGGAGGGGAAAAGGGGGGGGGAAAAAGGGGGGGGAAAGGGGGGGAAGGGGGGGGGGGGGGGGAAAAGGGGGGAAGGGGAAAAAAAAAGGGGGGGAAAGGGGGGGGGGGGGGGGGGGGGGAAAAAAGGGGGAAGGGGAAAAAAAGGGGAAAAGGGGGGGAAAAAAAAGGGGGGGGGGAAAGGGGGGGGGGGAAAAAGGGGGAAAGGGAAAAAGGGGGGGAAAAAAAGGGGGGGAAAAAGGGGGGGTTTGGGGGGAAAAAAGGGGGAAAAAAATTTTTGGGGGGGGGGGGGAAAGGGGGGTGGGGGGGAAGGGGGGGGGGGAGGGGGAAAGGGGAAGGAAAAAAAAAGGGGGGGGGGGGGAAAAAAGGGGGGGGGTTTTTGGGGGGGGGGAAAAAGGAAGGGGAAAGGGGGGGGGGAAAAAAAGGGGGGGGGGGAAAAAAAAAAAATTTTTTTATTTTTTTTTTTTTTGGGGGGGGGGGGGGGGGGGGGGGGGGGGGGAAAAAAACCCCCCCCCCCCCCCTTTTTTTTTTTTTTTTGGGGGGGGGGGGGAAAAAAAAAAAAAAATTTTTTTTTTTTTTTTTTTTTAAAAAAAAAAAAAAAAATTTTTTTTTTTTTTTTTTTTTTTTTTTTTTTTTAAAAAAAAAAAAACGGGGGGGGGGGGGGGGAAAAAAAAAAGGGGAAAAAGGGGGGGAAAGGGGAGGGGGAAGGGGGGGGAAAAAAAAGGGGGGGTTTTTTTTTAAGGGGGGGAAAAAAAAAGGGGGGGGGGGGAAGGGGGGAAAAAAAAAAAGGTTGGGGGGGGGGGTGGGGGGGGGGGGGGGGAAAAAAAAAAGGGGAAAAAAAAAAAAAAAGGGGGGGGAAAAGGGGGGGGGGGGGGAAAAAAAAAAAAAAAAAAATTTTTTTTTTAAAAAAAAAAGGGGGGGGGGGGGTTTTGGGGGGGGGGGGGGGTTGGGGGGGGGGGGGGGGGGGGGGGGGGGGGGTGGGGGGAAAAAAATTTTTTTTTAAAAAAATTTAAAAAAAGGGGGGGGGGGGGGGGAGGGAAAAGGGAGAAAAAAGGGGAAAGGGAGGGAGGGAAGGGAAAAGGGGGGGAGGGAGGGGGGGGAGGAAAAAGGGGGAAAAAAAATTGGAAAGGGGGGGTTTTAAAAAAACCCCAAAAAAAAAAAAAGGGGGGGAAAAAAAGGGGGGGGGGGGGGGGGGGGGGGGGGGGGGGGGGGGGGGGGGGGAAAAAAAAAAGGGGGGGGGGAAAGGGAGGGGGGGGGGGGGTGGGGGGAGGGGTTTTTTTTTTTGGGGGGGGGGGGGGGGGGGGGGGGGGGGGGGGGGGGGGGGGGGGGGGGGGGGGGGGGGGTTTTCCCCCGGGGGAAAAAGGGGGGGGGGGAAAAAAAAAAAAAAAGTATAAACCCCCCCCCCCCCCCCAAAAAAAAGGGGGGGAAAAGGGGGGGGTTTTAAAAGGGGGGGGGGGAAAAAAAAAGGGGGGAAGGGAAAAGGGGGGGGGGGGAAAAAAAAAAAAAGGGGGGGAAAAAAAGGGGGGGGGGTTTGGGGGGGGGGGGGGGGGTTTGGGGGGGGGGGGGGGGAGGAAAGGGGGGGGGGGGGGGGGGGGGAAAAGGGGGATTGGGGGGGGTGGGGGGGGGGGGGAAAAAAAAGGGGGGGGGGGAAAAATTGGGGGGAAGGGGGGGGGGAAAAAAAAAAAAAAAATTTTTTTAAACCCCTTTTTTAAAATTTTTTTTTTTTTTTTTTTTTTTTTTTTTTTTTTTTTTGGGGGGGGGGGGGTTTTTTTTTTTTTAAAATTTTTTAAAAAAATTTAAAAAAAAAAAAACACACTTATTTTTTTTTTTTTTTTTTCTTTTTTTTTTTTTTTTTTTTTAAAAAAAAAAAAGAAAAATTTTTTATAAAAAATTTTAAAAAAAAAAAAAAAAAAAAAAAAAAAAAAAAAAAAATTTAAAAAAAAAAAAAATTTTAAAAAAAAATTTTTAAAAAAAAAAAAAAAAGGGGGGTTTTTAAAGGGAAAAAGGGGGAAAAAAGGAAAAAAATTAAAAGGGGGGGGAGGAATTTAAAGGGGGGGGAAAAAAAAAAAAATTTTTTTTTTTTTTTTTTAAAAAAAAAAAAAAGGGAAAGGGGGGGGAAAAAAAAAAAAAAAAAGGGGGGGGGGGAAAATGGGGGGGGAAAAAAAGGGGGGAAAAAAAAAAAAGAGGGGAAAAAAGAAAAGGGGGAAAAAGGGGGGAAAAAGGGGGGAAAAAAAAAAAATTTAAAAATAAAAAAAAAAAAAAAAAAAAAAGGGGGGGGGGGGGGGGGGGGGGGTTTGGGGGGGGGGGTTTTTTTGGGGGGGGGGGGGGGGGGTTTTTTTTTTTTTTGGGGGGGGTTTTGGGGGGGGGGGGGGGGGGGAAAAAAAAAAAAAAAAAAAAAAAAAGGGAAAAAAGGGGGGGAAAAAAAAGGGAAGGGGGGGGAGGGGAAAAAGGGGGGGAGGGGAAAAGGGGGGGGGGGGAAAAAAAAGGGGGGGAAAAAAAGGGGGGGGGGGGGAAAAAAAAAAAAAAAAAAAGGGGGGGGGGCGGGGGCCCCCCCCCCCCCCGCCCCCCCCGGGGCCGGGGGGGGGGGGGGGGGGGCCCCCCCCCCCCCCCCAAAAGGGGGGGGGGGGGGGGCCCCCCCCCCCCCCCCCCCCGGGGGGGGGGGGGGGGAAAAAAAAAAACCCCCCCCCCCCCGGGGGGGGGGGGGGGGGGGGTTTTTTCC
>NC_091574.1:27822496-27824996 GCF_042767895.1 Penaeus vannamei | reverse complement strand
GTCCCCTCCCCCTCCCCCTCTCTCTGGTCCTCTCTTTTCTCTCTGGTCCCCTCCCCCTCTCTCTCACCCCCTCCCCCTTCCTCTGGTCCCCTCACCCACTCTCTGTTCCCCTCCCCCCTCCCCCTCTCTCTGGCCCCCTCCCCCTTTCTCTGGCCCCCTCCCCCTCCCTCAGGTCCCCTCGGTCGCGCCCGCGTGGCTCCGGCTCCGAAGGCTGAATGGCGGGCCTCTTACGTCATAGGCGCCGTAATGCTACGCAAACTTACGCTTTCATTCATAATCGTGTGAGTGTGGCGGCGGCAGTCACGCGGAATCAAGGGCGGAGGCTGCGGTGCTCTCTCTTTTAACACATACACGTTTATGTACATACATACACGCACACACGCACATACACACGTACACAAACAGACGCACGCACGCGCACACGCACACACACACGCACACACACTCACATACACACACACACGCACGCACGCACGCACGCACGTATGCACACACACGCACGCACGCACACGCGCGCACACACACACACACGCACATGCACACATACACACACACGTACGCACACACGGGCACACACACAACAAAACAACAACTACCACTACTATTACTACTACTACTGCGTCTACTTCTACTTCTACTATCACTGTTACTACTATCTCTAATACTACTGCTACTTCTGTTATTATTCTAACTACTACTACTACAGCTACAACAATAACAACAGCAACTACAACTTCTATACTACTACTACTACTACTTATAATATTACTATAACTACTACTACTACAACTACCACAACTACTACACTATTACCAATGCTACTACAACTACTACACTACTACTACTATTATTACTACTAACGACTACATTACAGCTACTGCTACTACATCTACAACAACAACTACTGCGACTACAACTACTACATTACTTCTAGTACTACAACTATTTTAATATTACTACTACAACTACTACACTACTAGTACTATTATTTCACTACCACAACTACAACTACTACATTACTACTCCCAAGAACTACACTACTGCTACAACTTCTACAATACTACTACTACTACTACAACTAGTACACAACTAGTACTACTACTTCACTACTACTCCTACAATTACTACAATACTTCTACTAGCAACTTCACTACTACCACTACTAGCAGCTTCACTACTACTACTACAACTATTATAACTATTACAACTATTACAACTACTCCCACTGTTAATGGAGTTACTATTTCTACTCCACTACTCCGAAAATTGCCCTCTGTCATGCACCACACCCGCCCACTATATCTATTTTTTGTGGCGTTATTGTCATATTACAAATGACAGGAACTGCCTTCTCTCTGCTCGCCCCACCCCCCCTCCTCCCCCTCCACCCCCCTCGCCCCCCACTGCCACCAGAACGCCTCTCCAACACTTGACACTCTCTCTCCCTCTCTCTCTTCTCTCTCTCTCTAATCTCTGTCTCGTTTCTTCTACCTCTCTGTTCATTTCCTATTTCTTTCTTTCTTTATTTCTCTCTTTGTTTCTTTCTCTCTCTCTCTGCCTTGCTCACTCGCGCTCTCTCTCTCTTTCTCTTGCTCTCTCTCTCTCTCTCTCTCTCTCTCTCTCTCTCTCTCTCTCTCTCTCTCTCTCTCTCTCTCTCTCTCTCTCTCTCTCTCTCTCTCTCTCTCTTTCTCTCTGTCTCTCTCTCTCTCTCTCTCTCTCTCTCTCTCTCTCTCTCTCTCTCTCTCTCTCTCTCTCTCTCTCTCTCTCTCTCTCTCTCTCTCTCTCTCTCTCTCTTTCACTCTTTCTCTTTCGTCTACTTTTCCCTCTCTTCCCTGTACTTGATTATTTCTCTATCTCCTTTCTCTTCTTTCAGTGTTTTTCCTCTTTCTCTCTCCTCTTTTCCCTTCTTTTCACTCCATAATTCGTACGCCTCTTTAACACCTCTTTCCTTTTCCCTCTCTTCAATCACTCCCTTCAATTTCTTTCCCCCTTTATCTGCTCTCCTTCCCTCTCTTCCACCTTTCCTCCCTTCCCCCATTCGTCGGCCCTCCCTTTCCCCCCATCTTATTTTCATTTTCTTCCTCTCTCCTTCCGTCCCCTTCCACCTTTTTTCTGTCCCTCCACTCCCTCCATCCCTCATCCTTTCATCTCTCCCTCTCTCCCGCATCCCTTTATCTCTCCCTCCCTCCCTCTCTCCCTCATCCCTTCATCCCTCCCTCTCTCCCTCATCCCTTCATCCTCCCTCTCTCCTCCAGCCTCCCTCCCTTCCCCTCCTCATTTCATCCCTCCCTCCCTCCCTCCTTTCCCCTCTCATCACCCCCTCCTTTCCTCCCTCCTCTCACCCCTCTCAGCACCCCCTCCCTCTCTCCCTCCCTCCTCCCTCCCTCCCCCTCATCATCTGCCCCCTCCTCCCCCTCGGTGGCAGGTGACAGCCCCGCCCTGACTTCCACCTGTCCCAGATTATGGTCGAAATATTATGGCAGAGCACGAACTTATTCCT
>NC_091574.1:27807496-27817496 GCF_042767895.1 Penaeus vannamei | reverse complement strand
GAGAGAGAGAGAGAGAGAGAGACAGAGAGAGAGAGAGAGAGAGAAAGAGATAGATAGAGAGAGAGAGAAACGCAGACAGACAGACAGGTAGACAGACAGACAGACAGAAAAAAAAAACAGACAGACAGAGAAAAAAAAAAAAAAAAAAAAAAAAAAAAACAGACAGACAGATAAATATGTATAGATAAATAAATGGATAAATAAATAAACAGATATATAGACAGACAGACAAAGAAATGCACAGACAAACAGAAAATTAATCAAATTTTCAGACAATGGGAGAAATATACAAACACAGACAGAAATATAGATCACGAAAAAATACAGATAACCAGACAGACACAAATAGATTAATAAACAGACCGATAGAAAAAAAAAGAGAAACTGTAACACACCCACTCGTCCTAGACCCCCCCCCCCCCGTCCGGTTGTGCTTGGCCAATCACGAGCTTCGGAACATTGTAAAACCTTGCCTTAAGAATGACGTCATCACCTTTCATCATCCAGTGGGCGGGGCTTCGTGTCGGCTGCCGAGGGATATTACATAATTCATTTGGTGCTTACCATTTGTTTAATTACCCGTTGTTTTATGTGTGCTGTAGCCTTTTGTAGTTGTATTAATGGTTAAAGAAGACTGCCTCTTATCGTATCTGCTTTTCGAATGTGTATGAAAGTCTTATTAACTGTGATAAATGTGGAGAAGGTATGAATGAGAAGGAATAATTATCTTGACAATGCCAGAGATGTATAAAACCGGTTTCGAAGATCTCATTCAGTCCTCATAATCCTAGTCCTCCTTCTCTGGCCTCCTAGTCCTCCTACTCTTCCTCCTCCTCCTAGTCCTTCTCCTCTTCCTCCTCCTCCAATTCCTCCTTCTCTAGCCTCCTCCTCTTCCTTCTCCTCCTCTTTCTACGTATATAAGTATCTTAAGGGATTTTTTTTACCGCCTCGAGATTTCCAAATATTTCTTGTTCCAGTATAATGCATTATATCTGGCACTGTTTTTCATTTCTTTTCTTTCGTTTCCCGGGTTTCTCTTCGGCCATTTCTTCTCCTAGTTTCTTTTCTTCCTTCTTTTCCCTTTCTTTCTTTCTTTCTCCTATCATTCTTCATCTTCTGTTCTTCGTTTTCCTTCTTCTATTCGTCCTCCTCGTGTTCTTCTTCCTCCTCATCTGCTTCTTTTTCTTCTCTCCTCTCCTCCTCTTCTTCAATTTCTTCTCCTCTCCCTTTTCTTCTTATCCTCTCCCTCCTCCTCTTCTCTCCATTCTCCTTCTCCTCCTCCCTCTTTCCTATTCTTTCTCCTCCTTCTCCTCCTTTAACGTCACCAACGCCTCCTCCTCCTCCTACGCTTCCTTCTTCTCCTTCTCCTCCTCCCCTTTCTCCTATTCCTACTCCTATTTCTACTCCTCTTACTCTTCTTTCTTCCCCTTCTCCTCCTCCTTTACCGCCACCAGCACCTCCTCCTAATCCTCTTCCCATCCCCTTTCTCCTATTCCTACTCCTCCTCGTTTTCTCCTCCTCCTCCTCCTTCCCTCTTTCTCCTCCCTTCTCCTCCTCCTTTATCGCCACCAGCACCTCACCTCTAATCCTCTTCCCCTCCCCTTTCCCCTATTCCTACTCGTCCTCCTCCCTCTTTCCCTCTTACTCTTCTTCTTCTTCTCCTCCTTATCCTCCTCCTTTTTACCGCCACCTTCACCTCCTCCTCCTCCTCCTCCTTCCCCGCCGGTACAGCACCTCCTCCCCAGCAAAGTGTGCGACCGCCCCGATGCGTGAGACAGGAGCTGCGGCGTCTTCCTGCCCCCCCCCACCCCCCACCTTCTCCCCAACCTGCCTTGCGTGCTGCCATGGTGGCGTACGTGCTTTCTCCTCCTCCTCTTCCTTCTTTTCCTCCTGATTCTTCTCCTCTGACCCGTCCTCGTCCTCCTCGCCGTCGTCGCCTTCGTCTTCTCCTTCTAGTACTCTTCCTTCTTCCACTTGTTATCCTCCCCCTCTTCCTCCTCCTCCTACCTTCTCCCTTCTTAACCTCTCCTCCTTCTACCTTCCCCCTTCCCCCTCCTCCTACCTTCCCCCTTCTTACCCACCTCCTACCTCCTCCTCCTCTTCTCCCCTTCCCCGCCGTCGCTCCTCGCCCCCCCTTGACCGCCCGTGCGTGAGACAGGAGCTGCGGCGTCTTCCTGCCCCCCCCCCCCCACCTTCTCCCCAACCTGCCTTTCGTGCTGCCTGGTGGCGTACGTGCTTTCCTCTCCTCTTCCTTCTTTTCCTCCTGATTCTTCTCCTCGCCCGTCCTCTCCTCCTCGCTCCTTGTCTTCCCCTTTATACTCTTCCTTCTTCCACTTGTTATCCTCCCCTCCTCCTCCTCCTCCTCCTACACTCCCCCTTCTTAACCTCCCCCTCCTTCTACCTTCCCTTCCAACTCTCCACCTTCCCCCTTCTTACCCTCCTCCTCCTCCTCCACCTCCCACCTCCTCCTTCCTCCCCTCCCCCTCCTCCTCCTTCGGGCGGCAGAGTCGGCGCCAGCGGAAGTCGCTCGTCGCTCGGATCGCCTCGAGCTTGTCAGAGGGAGAGAGACTGCGGTGCGGGCGGCGACTGCGGGCGGGCGTGCGGGTGTGGGTGTGACACTGTTAGGTTTCTCTCGTGTGTGGGAGGGTAAGTGGGAAGCAGAGTGGGAGGGGAAGGGTATGTGAGTGAGAGGGACACTGTTGGGTTTCTATGGAGTGAGGGAGAGGGAGGGAGGGATGTGAGGAAGGGAGAGGGGGACACTGTTGTGTTTCTCTCGAGTGTGTGAGGGAGTGTAAGAGAATGGGGAGTTTCTCTCGAGAGAAGTGGGAGAGAGAGAGTGAGTGAGAGAGGGAGGGGAAGGGAGAGAGAGAGAGGGAGGGGAAGGAAAGAATAGGAAGGGAAGGAGGGAGTGAGAGTGAGTGGGGGAGTGAGGAATGTGTGTGTGTGTGTGTATTAGGCTGTGTGTGTGTTTCTCGGGAGTGTGTGAGAGTGGGAGGGGAGGGGAGGAATGAGGAGTTTCTCTCGAGGGGGAGTATGTGACTGTTATATCTTTCTCGTGTGAATGTGCGTGTGACTGTTAGTGAGATTGCGTGAGTATGACTGTTGGGTCTCCCTCGTGTGTGTGGTGTGTATGTTGTGTTTATGTGTGTGTGTGTATGTGTGTGTTTGCGTGTGTGTAAGGTATGTATGTGTAAGTGTGTTTAAGTGTACCTGTGTGCATATCTGTGTGTACACTGTATATGTATGTGTCCCTCGTGTGCATATCTATGTGTACATGTATAAGTGTATGTGTCCCTCGTGTGTGTGTATGTGTCCAATGTGTGTGTGTATGTGTCCTACGTGTGTGTGTATGTGTCCAACGGTGTGTGTGTATGTGTCCCTGCGTGTGTGTGTGTGTGTCCCTCGTGTTGTGTGTGTGTATGTGTCCCTCGTGTGTATGTGTATGTGTCCCCGTCGTGTGTGTGTGTATGTGTCCCTCTGCAGGTGTGTGTATGTGTCCCTGCGTGTGAGTGTATGTGTCCCTAGTGTGTGTGTGCGTGTGTCCCACGTGTGTGTGTATGTGTCCCTCGTGTGTGTGTATGTGTCCCCCCGTGTGTGTGTATGTGTCCCTCTCGTGCTGTGTGTATATATGTGTGTCCTCGTCCCTCGTGTGTGTATGTGTCCCTCGTGGGTGTGTGTGTATGTGTCCTACGTGTGTGTGTATGTGTCCCTCGTGTGTGTGTATGTGTCCAATCCAACGTGTGTGTGTGTGTGTGTCCCTCGTGTGTGTGTATGTGTCCCTCGTCAGGTGTGTGTGTGCCCCTCGTGTCCCTCGTGTGTGTGTGTGTGTCCCTCGTGTGTGTGTATGTGTCCCTCGTGTGTGTGTATGTGTCCCTCACGTGTGTGTGTATGTGTCCCTCTATGTGTGTGTCCCTCGTGTGTGTGTGTATGTGTCCCTCGTGTGTGTGTATGTGTCCCTCGTGTGTGTGTATGTATCCCTCAGTGTGTGTGTATGTGTCCCTCGTGTGTGTATGTGTCCCTCGTGTGTGTGTATGTGTCCCTCGTGTGTGTGTGTCCTACGTGTGTGTGTATGTGTCCCTCGTGTGTGTGTATGTGTCCCTCGTGTGTGTGTATGTGTCCCTCGTGTGTGTGTATGTGTCCCTCGTGTGTGTGTATGTGTCCCTCGTGTGTGTATGTGTCCCTCTCGTGTGTGTGTATGTCCCTCGTGTGTGTGTGTCCCTCGTGTGTGTGTATGTGTCCCTCGTGTGTGTGTGTGTCCCTCGTGTGTGTGTATGTGTCCTCGTGTGTGTGTGTGTGTGTGTCCCTCGTGTGTGTGTATGTGTCCCTCGTGTGTGTGTATGTGTCCCTTGTGTGTGTATGTGTCCCTCGTGTGTATGTGTATGTGTGTGTGTGTGTGTGTGTGTCATGTGTGTGTATGTGTCCCTCGTGTGTGTGTATGTGTCCCTCGTGTGTGTGTATGTGTCCCTCGTGTGTGTGTGTGTGTGTCATGTGTGTGTATGTGTCCCTCGTGTGTGTGTATGTGTCCCTCGTGTGTGTGTGTGTCCTTGTGTGTGTGTATGTGTCCCTCGTGAGTGTGTATGTGTCCTCGTGTGTGCGTATGTGTCCCTCGTGTGTGTGTATGTGTCCCTCGTGTGTGTGTATGTGTCCCTCGTGTGTGTGTATGTGTCCCTCGTGTGTGTGTATGTGTCCCTCGTGTGTGTGTATGTGTCCCTCGTGTGTGTGTATGTGTCCCTCGTGTGTGTGTATGTGTCCCTTGTGTGTGTGTATGTGTCCCTCGTGTGTGTGTATGTGTCCCTCGTGTGTGTGTATGTGTCCCTCGTGTGTGTGTATGTGTCCCTCGTGTGTGTGTATGTGTCCCTCGTGTGTGTGTATGTGTCCCTCGTGTGTGTGTATGTGTCCCTCGTGTGTGTGTATGTGTCCCTCGTGTGTGTGTATGTGTCCCTCGTGTGTGTGTATGTGTCCCTCGTGTGTGTGTATGTGTCCAACGTGTGTGTGTGTGTGTGTCCCTCGTGTGTGTGTATGTGTCCCTCGTGTGTGTGTGTATGTGTCCCTCGTGTGTGTGTATGTGTCGTGTGTGTGTGTGTATGTGTCCCTCGTGTGTGTGTATGTGTCCCTCGTGTGTGTGTATGTGTCCCTCGTGTGTGTATGTGTCCCTCGTGTGTGTGTATGTGTCCCTCGTGTGTGTGTATGTGTCCCTCGTGTGTGTGTATGTGTCCCTCGTGTGTGTGTATGTGTCCCTCGTGTGTGTGTATGTGTCCCTCGTGTGTGTGTATGTGTCCCTCGTGTGTGTGTATGTGTCCCTCGTGTGTGTGTATGTGTCCCTCGTGTGTGTGTATGTGTCCCTCGTGTGTGTGTAAGTGTCCCTCGTGTGTGTGTATGTGTGTTTTCACGAAGGGGGGTTAAGTGTGACGGAATTCCCACCGCACAAGCTCCATTCTCGAAGCAATTTTCACCTTCGTATCACTGAGTCCAAGAATTCACGTTCATGAATGGTCTTCAGAGCGGTGTCTCGATTCCTCTTTTGTTTCTAAAGAGAGAGTATCATGTTATCATTTCCAGAGAATACCAGAGACTATCTGTTTCATAAAGAATACTATAAAAAAACAACAAAAACAACAAAAAGGATTTACATAAAATACGAGAGCAGCCATTTCCAAATAACACCATTTCTACATTCCATTTCTAAAAAATACCAGAGTACCTATTTCATAAAGAATACTAAAACAACAACAACAACAAAAACATAGCATACAATAACATCCATTTCCAAACAACACCAGGAAACTTTGACATTAGAGCATACCAGGGTATATATTCCCAAGCAATACCATCAAACACTTACATACCAGAACATACCAGAGAATTCATTTCCAAACAATACCAGCAAACATTCGCATCCATAAAATACCAAAGAACACCATAAACCGTTCACATAAGAGAATACCAGTGTTCATATCTCCTCATAACACCAGCAGACATTTACATCATAGAATACCGAACCATTTACTTCCCAATAATACCAGCAACCATTTTGCATTAGAAAATACCGGAGCAAAACCCTTCCCAAAAACGCCAGAGAGCCATTTTCCGGCGCCTTGCAACTTCTGCAACTTCTGCAACAACTTCTGCAACAACTTCTGCAACTTCTGCAACTTCTGCAACAACTTCTGCAACTTCTGCAACAACTTCTGCAACTTCTGCAACAACTTCTGCAACAACTTCTGCAACAACTTCTGCAACAACTTCTGCAACAACTTCTGCAACTTCTGCAACAACTTCTGCAACAACTTCTGCAACAACTTCTGCAACAACTTCTGCAACAACTTCTGCAACAACTTCTGCAACTTCTGCAACAACTGCAACTTCTGCAACAACTGCAACTTCAGCAACTTCTGCAACTTCTGCAATAACTGCAACTTCTGCAACAACTGCAACTTCAGCAACTTCTGCAACTTCTGCAACAACTTCAGCAACTTCTGCAACAACTTCAGCAACTTCTGCAACTTCTGCAACAACTGCAACTTCAGCAACTTCTGCAACTTCTGCAACAACTTCAGCAACTTCTGCAACAACTGCAACTTCAGCAACGTCTGCAACTTCTGCAACAACTTCTGCAACAACTTCTGCAACTTCAGCAACGTCTGCAACTTCTGCAACAACTTCTGCAACAACTGCAACTTCTGCAACAACTGCAACTTCAGCAACTTCTGCAACTTCTGCAACAACTTCAGCAACTTCTGCAACTTCTGCAACAACTTCAGCAACTTCTGCAACTTCTGCAACAACTTCAGCAACTTCTGCAACTTCTGCAACAACTTCAGCAACTTCTGCAACTTCTGCAACAACTTCAGCAACTTCAGCAACTTCTGCAACTTCTGCAACAACTTCAGCAACTTCTGCAACTTCTGCAACTTCTGCAACAACTTCTGCAACAACTTCTGCAACTTCTGCAACAACTGCAACTTCAGCAACTTCTGCAACAACTTCAGCAACTTCAGCAACTTCTGCAACTTCTGCAACAACTTCAGCAACTTCAGCAACTTCTGCAACTTCTGCAACAACTGCAACTTCAGCAACTTCTGCAACAACTTCAGCAACTTCTGCAACTTCTGCAACTTCTGCAACAACTTCAGCAACTTCAGCAACTTCTGCAACTTCTGCAACAACTGCAACTTCAGCAACTTCTGCAACAACTTCAGCAACTTCTGCAACTTCTGCAACTTCTGCAACAACTGCAACTTCAGCAACTTCTGCAACAACTTCAGCAACTTCAGCAACTTCTGCAACTTCTGCAACAACTTCAGCAACTTCAGCAACTTCTGCAACAACTGCAACTTCAGCAACTTCTGCAACAACTTCAGCAACTTCTGCAACAACTTCAGCAACTTCAGCAACTTCTGCAACTTCTGCAACAACTTCAGCAACTTCAGCAACTTCTGCAACTTCTGCAACAACTTCAGCAACTTCTGCAACTTCTGCAACAACTTCAGCAACTTCAGCAACTTCTGCAACTTCTGCAACAACTTCAGCAACTTCTGCAACTTCTGCAACAACTGCAACTTCAGCAACTTCTGCAACAACTGCAACTTCAGCAACTTCTGCAACAACTTCAGCAACTTCAGCAACTTCTGCAACTTCTGCAACAACTTCAGCAACTTCTGCAACTTCTGCAACAACTGCAACTTCAGCAACTTCTGCAACTTCTGCAACAACTTCAGCAACTTCTGCAACAACTGCAACTTCAGCAACGTCTGCAACTTCTGCAACAACTTCTGCAACTTCTGCAACAACTGCAACTTCAGCAACGTCTGCAACTTCTGCAACAACTTCTGCAACAACTTTGCAACTTCTGCAACAACTTCTGCAACTTCTGCAACAACTTCTGCAACTTCTGCAACAACTGCAACTTCAGCAACTTCTGCAACTTCTGCAACAACTTCAGCAACTTCTGCAACAACTGCAACTTCAGCAACGTCTGCAACTTCTGCAACAACTTCTGCAACAACTGCAACTTCAGCAACGTCTGCAACTTCTGCAACAACTTCTGCAACAACTTTGCAACTTCTGCAACTTCCATTCTGTTCCATCTTCGTCCGTTTCCCTTCGAGCGAACAACTTCCTTGACCTTCTGTTCACCTTGACTTTCTTTCGGGGTTCCAGCTTGACCTTTCCAGGCGTGGTATTATTGGTATTAATGATGACGACGCGTTCGTGGCTTCATACCGCTTGCGTGTGTGTGTATTGCTGTCTTTCTTTTTTTCCATTTTTATTTATTTTCATTTTTCAGGATGACTTTTTTTTAGTTTTTTTTTATTTGTTTACTTTTTCTTCTTCTTCTTTTAGTCTTTGTTTGCTTTTCTTTTTTCTTTGTTTTCTTTTTCTTCTTTTTTTAGTCTTTTTTTTTTTTTCGTTTTCTTCTTTTTTTAGTCTTTGTTTTCTTTTCATTTTTCTTTTTCTTCTTTTTGTTTTTTCTTTGATTCCCTTTTCTTCATTTTTTTTTGTCTTCGTTTTCCTTTTTCTTTTTCTTCTTTTTTCGTTTTATCGCGTCTTCTTTGTTTCCCCTTTCTTCATCTCCTTTTTTTATAGTCTTTCTCTTCCTTTTTTTCCTCTCTTTTTAAAGCACGAATCTCCGACCTCTCTCTTTAGCTCCGGTCCAGACACCCTCCCTCCCTCTTACTCATCACTCATCCACATTGTGAGTCACTGCACAATCTGACCTCATTTCCCCCCCACCCCTCCCCACCCCCCCACAGGTAAGCTCTGCAGGTGTATCCGCCCCTGTCGCCATGTGCGTACCTGGGTGTGGGTAACTGTTTCCTTTTTTTTAATGTCTGCTTTTTGGTTTCTGGTTTTTGGTTTTTGGATTCGGTTTATATGTAGGTCTAGAAGGTTCAGGATACAAGGAGCTTTTTCTGCTAAAAATGTGGGATGGGGGATGGTAGGGTAGGGTGGGGGTGGGTGGGGTGTGGGGGGGGAGATTCGGAGACACTTTCTTCCTCGCTTTGAAGGAAGAAGAAGAAGGAAGAAAACGAGAGGTTTGCATTATTATTATTATTATTATCTCTCTTTCTGTCTCTCTCTCTCTCTCTCCTCTATCTCTCTCTCATCTCTTTCCTATCCACCTCTTTTCTTTACTCGTTCAGAGCTCTCTCTCTCTCTCTCTCTCTCTCTCTCTCTCTCTCTCTCTCTCTCTCTCTCTCTCTCTCTCTCTCTCTTTCTCTCTCACTCTCCCTCTCTTTCTCACTTTCTTGTTTTTTCTCTTGCTCTCTTGTTTTCTTTCCCTCTCTCTCTCTTTCTTTCTCACTCCAGCGTTCAGCCAGTCTCCACTCTTTGCGGTTTGGTTCGAGAAATTATCCGTTGAATAACACACACTCAGACGCACCCGCCCCCCGCCCCCCCCCCCCCCCCCCATGCTCCCCGCGTTTCTTCGACTCGCCTTCAGACCTTTGTCGGCGTCTTGGCTTCGGCGTGTCTTGCGAGGCTGGGTCTCTCTCTGTCTGGATGGTGGTGTTTGTGTTTTTTCTTTAATCTCTTTCTGTCTGTATCTTTCTCTTTCTCTGTCTCTGTCTGTCTGTCTATCTCACCCTCTCTCTATCTCTTTCTCTGTGTCTGTCTGTCTCTCTCTCTCTCTGTTTCTGTCTCTCTCTGTCTGTCTCTCTGGCTCTGTGTGTGTGTGTGTGTCTCTCTGTCTGTCTTCCTGTCTCTCTCTCTCTCTTTCTTTCTCTCTCTCTCTCTCTCTTTCTCTCTCTCTCTCTCTCTCTCTCTCTCTCTCTCTCTCTCTCTCTCTCTCTCTCTCTCTCTCTCTCTATCTATCTATCTATCTATCTCTTTCTGTCTCTCTCTTTATTTTTCATTTTAGATGGTTCTGAAATGTAGTTGATGTGGTTTGACGTTTATTTTGAAATGGTTATCAAGAAGAGGATCAAATCTGAATAATTTGTTTATGGTTCCTTAAGCCTTTCGATCTCTTCTTGCCTGCCTTTCTCTGTCTGTGTCCCCG
>NC_091574.1:27787496-27792496 GCF_042767895.1 Penaeus vannamei | reverse complement strand
ACCGCAGCGGTGACGTCACTTCCGGCGATCAGGTAGCCTCGTTGAGCGGCGGCGGGAGGAACCTTCCGATGAAACGACTTCGAGCCTTTTCCCCGAAACTCTGTGAGGAAACTTTAAAGGGAAACTTTAGAATGGAGCTTTGGTATGAAACTTTGAAAGGAAACTTTAGTATGAAATTTTAGAATGAAACTCTGTTATGAGACTTTAAAAATGGAACTTTAGAATGAAGCTATAGAATGAAACATTAAAAGGAAACTTTGGAATGAAACTTTAAAATGGAACTTTAGAATGAAACTTTAAAAGGAAACTTTAGAATGGGACTTTAGAATGAAAAATTGAAAGGAAACTTTAGAATGAAACTTTAAAATGAAACTTTAGAATGGAACTCTTCGATGAAACTTTGAAATTAAAATTTAGAATGAAACTTTAAAAGGAAGCTCTGTCATGAAACTTTGAGAGGAAACTCAAGAATGAATTTTGAAAACTCGAACACACCCGCGCGTTCCGAAGTTTATAATAAAAAACAAACAAACAAACAATAAAAAACAACAACAAAACTTAGCGCTCGTGTTGTGTGTTTGTGTTCTGGTTATCCATTCGTTTGAAAGAAATGGACAATTAAAAAAAAATATATGTATATATATATCGCGAATATTACGAAAATGAATTGTTTTATTGTGATTTCTATTTATCTATTTCTTAATCAGTTCGTTCATATATACAAAACAAACAAACAAACAAACAAACAAGCAAAAAAAACAAAAACAAAAACAGAAAATTGGTAATCTTTCAACGAAATCTGGTTATGCAACTCCGTCCAGCGACCCTTCCTTAATAACCCTTTTCCGAAAACACTGAGAAAACCCTCCATTTTGAAACCCTCCTCCTCTCTAGTACTGAAATCTCCTTCTTCTGGAAACCTCTCTCTCTCTCTCTCTGTGTCTCTGTCTGTCTGTCTGTCTGTTTGTCTCTCTCTCTGTCTGTCTGTCTGTCTGTCTCTCCCCCCTCTGTATCTCTCTCTCCTCTTCCTTCCCTCTCTCTCTCTCCCTCTTCCTCTACTCCTCCCCCCTCTCTCTCTCTTTTACTCTTACTCTCTAACTCCCTCTTCCTCTCCCTCTCTCCTCTCTCTCTCTCTCTCTCCCTCCCTCCTCTCTCTCTCTCTAACCTTCTCCTTCTCCATCTCCATCTCTCCCCCCCCTCTCTTCCCCCCCCCTCCCTCTCTCTCCATCTCCCTCTTTCTCTCGAAAACAAACAAAATTCTTCCCCTTCACCTTGAGACAAATTCTTAAGAACGGAGTAAGGCGTAAAGTCATCTTCGACGGCGGTGTCTCGCCCCGTCTCCGCTCTTTGTTCTCTGAGCTGGTGGTGGTGATGGTGGTGATTGGTGGTGATTGGTGGGGGGGATTTTGGTGATGGTGATGGTGGTGGTGGGGGTTTTGGTGGTGATTGGTGGTTGTGGTGATGGTGGTGGTGATTGGTGGTGATGGTGGTGTTGGTGGGGGTTTTGGTGGTGGTGGTGATGGTGGTGGTGGTGATTGGTGGTGATGGTGGGGGTTTTGGTGGTGATTGGTGGTGGTGGGGGATTTTGGTGGTGATTGGTGGTGGTGGGGGTTTTGGTGGTGGTGGTGATGGTGGGGGTTTTGGTGGTGGTGGTGATGGTGGGGGTTTTGGTGATTGGTGGTGGTGGTGGGGGTTATGGTGGTGGTGGTGATGTTGCTAGTGGTGTTGATCGTGTTACTGTTATTGTTACTGTTGTTAACTCTAACAATAAATAAACGAGGTTTTCGCTATACTCAAGAAATAGACAATAAAGAAAAGGAAAGGCTTAATCTTGAGACTTGAATTCCATATAAGGAGCATTGTATTCCTTTAAGTGGCTCTCTGTTAGACTTAATTCGATGCTCTTTTGTTTCTTCTTGTTGTTTCGTCTATGAACACCACGACCTTTATTGTTATTTCAGCGTGTTCTTTGGGATGACAATAACAGCGGAAATAAAGGATATTAATGATAACTGATGCGATTAATGATGATGATGGCGATGATAAAGATAACGAAAAAATAGAAAAGCCAAGAACATAAATTTATACAGAAAAACGGTAGCTGTCGTAATAATATTTACAAACGCACATCTATGATCACGAGATTAATAACAATGCTTCTCACGAACTCAAGAAGAACACCTGTTCTCTTGTTCACCGCCTCCATCACCTGTGTTCTTCTCCTTCAACAGTTGCCAGAGGTATGACGAATTCGGAAAAGTGAAGTGTTAATGAGACAACAACCGATTTACCAAACTGCTTGTTTGTCATGGACGTAAAGAAATATATGTTTTTATGTTTTGTTATTGATTTATCATATCATTTAGATAAGTTTGTGTTCATATCTCAAATGTATATGTTATCGTGGACAGCTCTGTGGGTTACACCTCGCAAAAATGGCTTATATGATATTGTATAAAAACTCACGTATTACCAGTAAATAAGTGGTATATTTACCATCTTTTTTACCTTAATTAATAACTTAATTATAACTTATCCCACAAAACAAGAGCAATAAATAATAACAATTTTTTCAACTAAGTACCTCCCCCTCCCCCCCTTCCTCCAAAAAAGTAAGAAAGAAAGAAGAAGGAGAAGGAGAAGAAGACAAGAAGAAGAAGGAAGATTATAATGATGATGAGGAGGAGGAAGAGGAGGAGGAGAAGAAGAAAAACAGCTGTACACCATTCTGTACAACCTCGCTGTAGTAACGTGCCTCCTGTGCTGTTCCAGTGGAGTACACGAACGTCATGCTTGGCCAGTGTAGTGTTTATCTAGCACAACATACACTGCAGTGGTCATCTGGAAGGCGAAGTGTAAAGGTGTATGTCGCTACTGTGTGTTAATGAGTCGGTAGTTCGGTCTATTGTGTTTCGGCGGCGTCCACAAAGCGAGGGTTCAGCTACAGCAAAGGGTCTGTTGTGTAGGATTTTTTTCTTCTTCGAATGTTTGGCCAACGTTCGCTTGATGGATATAAGCGTCTGTAAGTCACTTTTCGTTTGGGTTTGAAGGCTTGCTTAGAGAATGATGGTGTCGTTTATGTGTTTATTTATTCGTTGTAAGTGGTGTAGTGATTTTTGGTTTATTCTATTAGTGACGAGGATTTGATTCCTGGTTATGCAATAATAATGATAATAAATAAATTGCAGAGTGTAAGTCCGGACAGAATATAACAAGGCGGAGAACGGAGAGGAGTGTTTGAAGGTTTCATTTTCTTAATTCATTGTTACAATATAAATCCCACTGTGCTTCGATTTCAAAGACGGTTTACTCCAACTAATACAATTCCATATTTATATAATGAAGAGAAAACATTTCTCTCTCTTCCCAGTTACACCAATGATAAGTAAAAAACAAAACAAAACAAAACAAAGTAAAAAAAAAAAAAATCTCAAACAGTTTGCTCCTGCCAACTCCATCCTTTCGATAAAACAGAAAAAATCGCTTTCATTTCCTAATAACAACAAAAACCCCAATGGTCTTTCTCTCTCAAAAACCGCCGGCTTCCTCCCTCTACTCCAGCCTCCAGCCTTGATAATCGGACACTCAGTACAGCGACCAGGCGAGCTTAGTACTACACAGTAATACACCGACCAGCCCGTTGTAATTGCAGACCCCGAGCCACCCACTACTATTGAGGATCGTCTACATCGTCTCGTGGGGAACTCGGGGGCGTGGGCGTGGATGTAGGGGGCGGGGGGGCGGGGGTTACGTGGGACGGGGAGGGGGAGGGGGTAAGAGCCCTCTCGGATTTTCCATGTTGGATTTAGACACATTGCAAGCGAGGGGAAAAAAAAGGGAATTTTGGTAGAGTGAGAAAAAAGCTTGTGTGTTTTCCCTCATTTTCTGTCGCTCTTTAACCTCGGATTTTGATTTAGATCTATTTCCTTTCCCCCCTAAAGCTTCTGAATGGATTCCCATCGATCGACAGAGGACTAAATGAGAGACAAAACCAAAAAATAAGAGAGAAAAAGCCAAGATCCTCCGCCTGATCCTGGACGCCCGCCGGAGCAACCTCGCCTCCTTGAAATCAGATCCCGGGACAAAGTGCCGGCCTACTCTCACCAAACGGCGCAGCTGATTGGCTCGGGAGATAGGACACGTCACTAAATCACGCCCACCTGCGTCCAGTCCACCAATCAGCGTCGAGCTCGGCCTTCGTGTGCCCTATTCGACCCTAATTGCAACTGAAATCCGGCCAGAGTGAGAAGGGACAGGTTTTTAAACGCCTGGGTGACGTCACTAGTTAGAATGACGTCACAGCCCAGGTTTCGAACTTTCTCTCTCCTTTTTTTTTTTCTTCTTCTTTCCCTTTCCTCTCCTTCCGTCCTCGTCATTCATCCTTTTTTTTTTCTTCCTCTACTTCCCCGTATTCCTCTCTCGTTTTATTTCATCTTCGTTATTCTCGTTTCCTTCCTGAAATTTGGCTCCGTTTCCGGCCTCTTGACTCCGGTGTCGAAAACCCGTAGCGAAGGATCCTCAGTCAACCGTATTTTATCCGGAGAAAAACTGGATCTGCCGGGCGGGTTCTCTCAGGGATAGCACGTTGATGCCCCCTCCCCCCTTTTTCTCCCCCTTCCCCCTATCCCGTTTGTAAACCCCCCCACCTCACCAAACCCTCTCCCTTTACTCTCTTTTCTGAAGCTCCCCTTTCTTCGTTTTCTCTCTAGAGGCTTTTACTTTTTCGCTTTCCCTTCCCTCTCTCCCCTTTCCCTTTTCCCCCCTCTTCTCTCCCCCTTCCCCCTCCCCCTTTCCCCCTCTTCCCCCATTCCACCTTACCTCTCCCTCTTCCCCTTCCCCCTTCCATCCACCCTCCCTCCTCCTCCTCCTCCCTCCCCCTTCCTCCCTCCCTCCCTCCCTCCCCGTCCCCCTCCTCCTCCCTCCCTCCCCTCCTCCTCCTCCTCCCTCCCTCCCTCCCTCTCCCTCCCTCCCTACCTTCCTCCCTCCCATCCTCCCTCCCA
>NC_091574.1:27779996-27782496 GCF_042767895.1 Penaeus vannamei | reverse complement strand
GGAGAGAGAGAGAGAGGAGAGAGAGAGAGAGAGAGAGAGAGAGAGAGAGAGAACGAGAGAGAGAGAGAGAGAGAGAGAGAGAGAGAGAGAGAGAGAGAGAGAAAGAAAGGAAAAAAAAAAAAACACAAATAAAATAAAATAAAATAAAATAAAAATAAACCCTAATTGAAGCATCTCGAAATCCTAACTACCCAAAACAACCAAATTACATCGTTTTAAGACGGTGGAGAAACAGCCAAACAACACCAGAGAGACGAAACCATCGCATTTATAACAATAACAACTCTATTTTTCCCCTATTTAAGATTCCTTTTACAATACGAGAAATTTATAACAATAACAACTCTTTTTTTCCCTATTTAAGATTCCTTTTACAATACGAGAAATTTATAACAATAACAACTCTTTTTTTCACCCTATTTAAGATTCCTTTTACAATACGCGAAAAAAAATAAATAAAAAATTATACGCCATTATCACTACTACTACAACTGCTACCATTCTCTCTCTCTCATTCGGTGTGTCATCGTGTGTCATTATTGTAATTAATCCTGTCATTAGCGATAAGTTGACAAATGACAAGGCGAAAGACAACAGGAGGTGGATTACTGATTGTTGGAGGCAGGGGGGGGGATGATGGGGGAAAGGGAAGGGGAGGAGAGGGAAGGGGAGGAGGGGATGGGGTGAGGGGGTGAGGGGGAAGGGAGGGGTAAGGGTGAGGGATAGGGGGATAGGGGGGGTAGGGAGACGGAGAGGGTGAGAGGGAAGGGGGGATAGGGAGAGGGATTGAGGGTGAGGAGGAAGGGGGGATAGGGAGAGGAGGAAGGGGTGAGGGTGAGGGAGGAAGGGGGGATAGGGAGAGGGAGTGAGGGTGTGAGGAGGAAGGGGGGATAGGGAGAGGGGGAAAGGGGTGAGGGATGAGGGGGGATGGTGGGGGGAAGGGCGGATAGGGGAGATAGGATTGAGGGAAGAGAAGGGGGATAGGGGGAGAGGGGTGAGGGTGAGGGAAGGGATAGGGTGAGGGAGAGGGAAGGGGGGAGGCTGAGGGGAGGGATAGGGGGGATGGGGGATGGGGAGGGATAAGGGAAAGTGTGATTAAGAGCAATTATATAAGTTGCTAAGGAACACAGGTAATAAGTGACGGTGATGATTATATTAGTGATGAAAATTATTACCAAAACTATACTGATAATAATAATGATAACTATGATAATGATAACAATAACAACAATATTAAGAACATAATGATAATAGTAATAGATGATAGTAATACTAATAACAGTAATAGTATCAATGATAATAATGATACCAATAATGACATTAATAAAAAGAAGAATAATCATACTACTAATAATGATAATAATGATAATAATAATAACGATAATAATAATAACAACAATAATGATAATACAATAATAATAATAATAATAATAATAATAATGGTAATAATAAAAATGATAATTACAATCTTAATAATAATAATGATGATGATATTAACTATAATAATGATAAAGATAATAACAACAACAACGATAATGATAACCATAACAATAATACCACCACCAACACCAACAAAAGGAATAATAAAACAAAATAATAAAAATAAAGCGACGTGTTTCATAGCCCACTTTTCCCCCAAACATCCGGTTCGGCGTGGATCAAAGTGGGCTGAGGTCTCCGCTCGGCCGGTTCGCAGACGACACAATTTCTCGGGTGAAGTGACTGGCTTTGGGGTTCTGTCTGTAGAAGCCGGGTTATTAGTGGGGGGTTGGGGTTGGGGAAGGGGTGGGGGTGGGGGAGGGTGGAGGGGGGTTGGTGTGTTTTTTATTTTCATTTTTGTTTATATATTTATTTATTTATTTATTTATTTATATATTTATTATTATTATTATTATTATTATTATTATTATTATTATTATCATTATTATTATTATTATCATTATCATTATTATTATTATTATTATTATTATTATTATTATTATTATTATTATTATTATTATCATTATTATTATTATTATTATTTATATGTATATATATATATATATATATATATATATATATATATATATATATATATTTATATATATATATATATATATATATATATATATATATATATATATATCTTTTTTTTTTGTGGGGGGTGTGTGTGAGGAGGTTGTTGGTGTTAATTTTGGTTGATTTTTTATAAAGAGGGGAGGAAGGTTAGGATTAAATTAATTATTACTTTTTTTTGTTGTACTTGGGTTGTTGGTGTTATTTTAGGTTACTTTTTTTTTGGGGGGGGAGGGGGTTGTGATTAGGGTGTCGGTGTTGTTATTTCTGGATGATTTTCATTATTACTATGATTACATTTTTTAGTGTAATTGTTTTTCTTCTTTGATCGTTCTCTATCATTGTGATTGGATTGTTGTTACTATAGCCTGTGTATGATGGTTGTGAATCGGTTGTTGTTGTTCTCTTCGTTTGAGAATTTCCGACCATTATGGTTAGAAAGTTG
>NC_091574.1:27772496-27774996 GCF_042767895.1 Penaeus vannamei | reverse complement strand
TTCTCCTCCTCGCCTTCTGACCTTCCTCCCAAGCTCCCCCACACCCTATCTTCCTCCGCCTCCTTTCCCCTCTCCTTTCTCCTCTCCTCCTCCCTCTAACTCTCCCTTCTCCTTTCTCTTACCGCTATAACTTCCTCCGCTCTCCCTCTCCCCCTTCCCCTTCCTTCACCCCCACCTCCTCTCCCTCTCCTCCTCAGTCATCCCCCTCTCACTATCCCTCTCTCTTACCCTGCAAACCTCTCTCCTCCCTTCCCCTTCCTTCACGCCTCTGCCCCTCACCACCCCCTACCCTTCCCCTTCCTTCACCCCCTCACCCCCTCTTCCAACCTCCCAACTTCCCTTCTTCACCCCTCCCTTCTTCCACCCTCTCCCCCTCCTCCACCCTCCCCCCCTCGTCCCACCTCTCACGTGACCTTACCATCCGGATGTGTCCAGTGACTCTCGCTCTTCGAAAGGCTTTTTTTATTTATTATTATCCTCATTTCTCTTATTATTTCTTTCGTTCGGGATTTCTTACGTACACACTCTACACATTCTACGTCATAGGCTGCCGTAAGCACTGAGGTTTGATAGATATGTAGATTGATAGATGATTAAATGGGCAAATTTGTAGATAGATTGAGGATAGGATATTGTATGTTAATGATTATAGGAATGAGTAAGGGTTTAATGAGTAAAATGTGATGAATAATTGATACGTACACGTACACGCACATACGCACACACACACGCACACACATTTTTTTAAGGTAACGATATTTTCTTATTTATTCAGACTAAAGATTTGACAAAAAAAAAAAAAAAAAAAAATCTGAAAAAAAATCTGAAAAAAATCGCCAAATCGTGTGATTCACGAAAGACTTTTTTTCCCACTCCTGTTATCGCTATTTTGTCTCTTCCCTATTTATCCTTTGCGTCTGGTCGGCTGATTCGCTGGAATTCAGATTTTGCCGATTTTGCTGTCCGTTTCCGAGTCGTGAATAGAGGTTATCGTTGTTGTTCTTCTTCCTCATTTTCGTTCTTTTCTCTACTTCTTGTGTCTGTTTTATTATTCTTTTTCTTCTACCTTCTTGTCTTTCATATTCTTGTTTTTTTTCTTTTTCTTCTTTGCATTATTTTTATCTACCTTCTACCTTATTTCTTTTTCTTCATTTTTTAAAATCGTTTTCTTCTTTCTATCATTTTTATCAACCTTCTTGTCTTTTTTCTTTCTTCTTTGTATTATTTTGATCTACCTTCTTGTTTTTTTTATTTTTTATCTTTATTTTTACTTTTTTATCTAACTTCTCGTTTTCCTTATTCTTGTCTTTTCTTTTCTTTTTTCTCTTCCTTCTTATTTTTCCTTCTTGTCTCTTTCTTCATTCTGTTATTCTATCTTCTTGTCTTCCTTCTTCTTTCTTCTTTCTATTATTTTCTTTTTTCCTTCTTGTCTGCTTTTTTTTCCTCTTGTGTCTTTCTTTCTTTTTTTCTTCCTTTTTGTCTCTTTCTACTTTCTATCAATTTTATACGAAGAGAAAAAACAAAAACACACAAAAAAACACATACAGGAAAATGATAAATGAAAGTAAAAAATAAAAGATAATGATAAAAATAAATGAATAAATAAAGTATAGGAAAAATAAATAACTAAACAAATCATAATCAAAAGATGAAAAAAAACAGAAAAAGGCGAACACATACGGAAAAATAAGAAATAAACAATAATAATAAACATACACTAAAAACGATAAAAAAGAAGAAAGAATAAAAAAGTCGAGGAAAAAGAAGATACGAAAAGAAAATAATAGATATGAGGTACTAAAAAAATACTGAAAATAACAAAACAAAAAGACCCAAAATAGAACGAAAAAAGAGAAAATAATCAAATAACAATGAAAAATAGATAAAATAAACAAAAGACAAAAAAAGAAAAAAACGATAAAAACACCCACACAAGAAAACGATACATAAAAACAGTAATAAATAAATAAATAACAAAACAAAAACAAAATAAAACGATGAAAAACGAAACAAAAATATGAAGAAAACAAAAACCAAACCAAAACACACACACACACACACACACACACACAAAAACGCACAAAAAATCCAAGCAAGAAACAAACAAAACACACACACGCACACACACACACACACAAAACGCACAAAAAATCAAGCAAAAAACAAAACAAAACTCACACTCACGCAAAAAAACATAAAAAAATCAATCAAGAAACAAAACAAAACACACACAAACGCCCAAAAATCCACCCCCCACAATTTGCAAAAATCAAGAAACAAGGAAACAAAACACACACACACACACAATCAAGAAACAAAACAAAACACACACACACACACAATCAAGAAACAAAACAAAACACACACACACACACAATCAAGAAACAAAACAAAACACACACACACACACAATCAAGAAACAAAACAAAACAAAACACACACACACAAACGCCCAAAAATCCCCCCCCACCCCCACACACACAATATTCCAGGAAGCGCC
>NC_091574.1:27759996-27762496 GCF_042767895.1 Penaeus vannamei | reverse complement strand
CTCTCTCTCTTTTTGTCTCTCTCTCTCTTTATCGCTCTCTCTCTCTCTCTCTGCTCTCTCTCTCTCTCTCTCTCTCTCTCTCTCTCTCTCTCTCTCTCTCTCTCTCTCTCTCTCTATCTATCTATCTATCTCTCTCTCTCTCTCTCTCTCTCTTTATCTAATTCTCTCTCTCTTTATGTCTCTCTCTCTCTCTCTTTGTCTCTCTCTCTCTCTCTCTCTCTCTCTCTCTCTCTCTCTCTCTCTCTCTCTCTCTCTCTCTCTCTCTCTCTCTCTCTCTCTTTCTCTCTCTCTTTATCTCTCTGTGTTTTTTCTCTCTCTTTCTATCTCTGTCTCTGCACTCTCTCTCCTTCTCTATTCAATCTTATCCCGGCTTTTCCGTCATTTCTATCTTTCGTATTCCAGTTATTATCTTGCCTTACCATCTATTTCTCTCTTCTTCTTTCTCAATTTCTTTTCGTTTCTTCTTCTCGTCGCTGAGCATTTGTTATCTCATCGTCACTACTTCTCTCTTCTCCTTTCATCATCACTACCACCGCCACCATCATCACCATCATCTTCATCTTTACTTTATCAACATCCTAATCATCATCATCATCACCATGATCATCTTCATCTTCAGCATCATAATCATCACCATCACGATCACCACCATTGTCACTGTCACCATCACTCCATCATCACCATCACCATTATCATTACCATCACCATCACCATCACCATCATCGTCGTCACCATCACTATCTCATTATCATCACCACTACTGTCACCATCACGATCACCCCCACATATCGTTATCATTACCATCACCATAATCATTATCGTCGTCACCATCACTATCTCATTATCTTCATCACCATTACTGTCACCATCACTATCATCATCACTATCACCATCACCCCCATCATATCGATCTCCATCACCTTCACTATCATCACCGTCACGTATCCTCATTATTATTTCTCTCCGCCTCCTCCTCTTTCTCCTGTTTCTTGTGGGAGAAAAACTTGTTCCTTCATTTATACGTGCGAGCAGTTCAACCTTTTCCACTTTTTCCTTCTTTATTTCTTCTTCTTCTTCTTCCTCTTCTTTTTCTTCTACGTCTTTTTTTTTTCTTTTTCTTCTACTTTTCATTTTTCTTTTTCTTCTTCTTCTCCTTTTCTTCTTTTCCTTTTTCTTTTACGTCTTTTCATTCTTCTTCTTCTTCTCCTTTTTCTTCTCCGTCTTTTCGTTGTTCCTTTCCACCTCTTCCTCCTCCTCCTCCTCTCCTCTTCTTAATATTCTCTTCTTCCTTCTTCCTTCTCTTCTTTCTTCCCTCTTTCTTCCTTTTTCATCTTATTCTTCTTTCTTCCTCTTCCTCCTCTTTGTCTTTTTCTTCTTATCACTCCGGTTATCGTTAACTATTATCTATCTCGTTTCTTCTTATTCCCCATCTTTATCTTCCTCTGTTCTTCTTCCTTTCTCTTCCTTTCTCTTTGACACAATTTCGTCGTGACCTGTTTCTTCAGTTTTGTTATTTTGCTTATTTCTGGTTCCGTATAGTGTCTTATGTTGTATATTGCTGCCATCATCATGATCATCATCTTCATCACCATCATTATCCTCATTGCCATTATCATTATCATTATCATTATCTTTATTATTATCAAAATCATCATCATCATCACTATTATTATCATTACCATTATTACTATCTTTATCATTATCATCGTCATCATTATCATTATCACCTTCATCATCTTCATCTTCATTATCGTTCTCCTCCTCCTCCTCATCATCATCATCATCACCACCACCATCATTATTATTATCATTATCATTATCACCATCATCATCATCACCATCATTATCATTATCATTATCACCACCATCATCATCACCATCATTATAATTAGTATCACCATCATAGTTACAATAATCATCATCATCACCATCAACTTCATCATTATTATTATGATATTGTTTTATATTGTTTTATTATTATTACCTTTACTTTGATTTCAATTAGTATCGTTATTATTTTATCATTATTATCATTATCACCATTGTTGTTAGCATTGTTATCATTATTGTTAATAATAATGATAATAACGATGATAATATTGTTACTATCGTTACTATTGCTATTATCATTATCATCATTATCATCATTATTACTTTTATTATTATCATATCGTTATTACTATTACTATTATTACTATTATCATTATCATTATTATCAATCTTAACATTATTATCTTTCGTATTATTACAACCGTGACGATTAACATTATTATTCATTCCATCTTTATTATCACTACCGTTATCACTTTTTCCCTTTCTCATTCCTTTTTCTGCCTCATCCTGTATGACGTCATCGTCTCACTTGCTTGCCCTCTCTCTCTTCTTTCGTATAGTTTTTGGTCTTCTCTTTTCTCTCTTTCTCTGTGTGTCTGTCTGTCTCGCGCTCTCTCTCTCTTTCTCTCTTTCTCTATCATTGTCTGTCTGTCTGTCTGTCTCTCTC
>NC_091574.1:27742496-27754996 GCF_042767895.1 Penaeus vannamei | reverse complement strand
CCCCATTCAAACACCCCCTTCCTCCTTCACTTTGCAGCTGGCCCCCCAAACACCCCCTTCCCCTCCTCCACTTTTTGCAAACTGGCAAACCTCAATACATTCTTCTTCTTCCTCTTTCTCTCTTTCTTTCCTCTCTTCTCTTTTCCTTCCTTCCCTCCTTCCTTTGATTCGATATTATCATAATTCTTTATCGTCTTTGCTTCTGCCTCAATATTCTCTCTCCTCTTTGCAATTAGGCTCGGCGCTCCTTTTCCCCTTTGCAACTGCTCCCCTACTCCCCCTCCTCCAACATGCAACTCCCCTCCCCCACCCCCTCCTCCCCCACTCCTTAATTGTTTTCCACCCCCTCTTTGCGAGTCTTTCCCACAACCCCCCTCTTTGTTTGTACTATCCACACATCTTCTCTATCTTTTTTATTTTTGTAATTATTTTTTTATTTATCTATTTATTTGTTTTAGTACTATTCCCACACTTTTTTTTTATTTATTTGTCTTTTATTCATCTATTTAGCTATTTTGATTTATCTATTTATTTATTTTTAGTACTATCCCCACACTTTTATTTATTTGTTTATTTTTTATTTATCTATTTAGCTATTTTTATTTATCTATTTATTTATTTTTAGTACTATTCCCACACTTTTTTATTTATTTATTTTTCATTTATCTATTTATCTATTTTATCTTATATATTTCTTTTTTCATGTCTTCCTCCACATTTTATTTTTTCCCCATGTCCCCCACACCAGCTCTTCTCTACAGCTGTCCCCCACACCACCTCTGTCAAAACCGCCCCTACACCCTTCCCCACATGTCCCCCTCTTTGCAAGTACCCCCCCGCCCCCGCCCCCTACCCCCTCCCCTCTTTATGAACTGTCCCCCTACATCCCTACAAAACAATCCCTTCCCCTCTGCTTCCCCTTCATTCCCCTACCCTCTTTTTCCCTCTTTCTCCCCTCTCTTAAAAAATCCCTTTTTAAAATCCTCCTCTTCTTTGCAGTCTCTCCCCTTGGCTGTCTTTAACCCGCCCCACCCCTACAAACACACAGACAGACGGACACACACACACACACACGTACACAAACACTACACACACACACACGACACATGCGTACACCTCACTCTACAAACAAACATACAGACACACACATGCACACAAATACACACCCACACATACATACACATACACACACACACACACACACACACATACGCACAAATAAACACCCACACACACACACACACACACACGCACATACACTCACTCTACAAACAAACACAGACACACACATATACACAAGTACACACCCACACATACACACACAAAAACACACACACGCGCGCACATACACACAAATACACACCCACACATACGCACACACGCACACACATACTTCGCGACCGCATAAATGGATAAATGAAAGTAAACACACAAGCCTTAATATACAGTCAACGGATAGGCGAATATGTTCACACTTTCACTCTCTGTCTATCTTTGTATCTCTCGCTTTCTGTCTCCATTTTCTCTCTCTCTCTCTCTCTCTCTCTCTCTCTCTCTCTCTCTCTCTCTCTCTCTCTCTCTCTCTCTCTATATATATATATATATATATATATATCTATCTATTTATATATATTTATTCTGTATTTTCTATATATGTATATTCTGTCTTTGTCCCTCTGTTTATCTCTGTTTATCTCCCTCTGTTTTTCTTTAACATTTTTGTTTTCTTTTGATTTCTGTATTGCTTTTTAAGAAGAAGAGGAAGAGGAGAAGAGGATGATGATGGTAAGAAGAAGAAGAGGAAGAAGAGGAGAGAGAGGAGGAGGAGGAGGAGGGGGAGGAGAAGGATGAGGATGAGGATGAACAAGAGGATGATGATGAAGAAGAAGAGGAGGAAGGGGGGAAGAAGGAGTAAGGGAAGGAAAACTACGGAGAAGAAGAACGAGAAAAGCAGAAAAAGAAAAAAAGTAGAGACAACATAACAAGAAGAAAAGTAACATCAGTAACAATTAATATATATGTCATATTATCTCATAGTTTCCTGCAGATATATCTTAACATCTACAGGTCAATGCATTATTGATATACCATACAGACACCTCTATGGGTATCATATCATATTTTTAAAAGTACTTCAGGGTTTAAGTGCAATCCCTAATTTCATGTATTCCCCGTAAAACACACACACACACCCACATACCCCTCTCCTCCCATCCCAATCCTCTCCCCCTCCCCCTCACCTCCACCCCATCCCTCTCCCCCCTTCCCCCTTCACCCCCACCCATCTTCTCCCATCCCCTCCCCCTCCCACCCATGCCTCTCCCCCCTTCCCCCTCCCCTCTCCCACCCCATCCCCCTCACCCCCACCCTATTCCTCTCCCCCCTCCCCCCCTCCCCCTCTTTTGGCAATTACACGACGCTTGTTACACCCAAAAGCACTCTTAAACTACTGTACCCATTAACCGCAAGCAAGTGTAGTTCGACTCCTGGTTCGTCCCAAAGACCACAAGAAGCTTCTAGAACAATTAGTGCTTGAGGAGGAGGAGGAGGAGGAGGAGGAGGTGGTTGAGGTGGAGGTGGAGGAGGAGGTGGTGGTGGAAGTGGAGGGGGAGGAAGTGGAGGAGGAGGTGGAGGGGGAGGAAGTGGAGGTGGAGGTGGAGTGGGAGGAGGAAGTGGAGGAGGTGGAGGTAGAGGAGAAGGAGGAGGAGGATGTGGAGTGGAGGAGGTGGAGGAGGGTGGAGGTGGAGGAGGAGGAGGTGGAAGAGGTGAAGGGGGTGGAGGGTGGAGGAGGGAGGAGGTGGAGGAGGAGGAGGAAGGGAGGAGAGGAGGAGGAGGAGGTGGGGAGGAGGAGGTGGAGGGGGAGGAAGGAAGGGAGGAGGAGGAGGAGGTGGAGGAGAAGAGAGGGGAGGCGGAGGAGGAGGAGGAGGTGGAGAGGAGAAAGAGGTGTTGGAGGACGAGGTGGTGGAAGGAGGGGGGTGGAGGTGGTTGAGGATGAGGTAGAGGAGGTGAAGGGGTGGAGGTGGAGGAGGAGGAGATGGAGGAGGGAGAGAAAGAGGTGGAAGAGGTGATGGAGGACGAGGTGGATGAGGAGGGAGGTGGAGGTGGAGGAGGAGGGAGGTGGAGGAGGGAGAGAAGGAGGTGGAGGAGGTGGAGGTGGAGGAGGAGAAGGAGGACGTGGAGGAGGAGGGGGAGGAGGAGGAGGAGGTGGAGATGGCGGAGGAGGAGAAGGAAAAGGAAAAGAAGAAGGACGAGAAGGAAGAGAAGGAATAGCGCTTGAGGAAAATAACGCTGCGATTTCTAAATGTTCTTTTTCTTTTCTTTCCCCTTTTCCTGGAACTCAAACGCCCACTCTCACCTTTTCCCAGAAACCACTTTGGCGCAAATAGAATGTCTGTCCATCAACTCTTTCTTCGATATTTGCAAAATTTCCGCCATTCTCCATACTCAAAATTCGCTATTTTTATCATAATGACAGTCAGCATCTTATCAATCCTTAAAAGATCCTATAAATATTAGTCACCATCAATTACTAATACATTTTCTTAAAAATACAAAGAGAATGTTATTATTAGTATTCCTACGTATACACAGCAAGAAGATATATTGTAAAGAAAGAGAGAAAGAAAGAGAAAAAATAAGAGCGTGGAGTTGCAATATCTTACACTATCCTTCACTATACCCATCATACGAAAGAGAAAGTCACTATACATATATACAAAGACAGGATAGTAAGGCCTAATGAGGGTCTTTCCTGAGGTTCGAAAGAAAGGTTTTTCTAAATCAAATATGTGGCTTCGAACACATTTTTATTTTTTGTTCCATGCCGGATTTTAGAGTTGTGGATGTGATTCGTGCCGGATTTCGGTGGGGTTTCTTCATGGCGGATTTAGGAGTCAAAGTGCTAGCTTGATGCCGGATTTCGGTATTGTATTTTTCTTTGAAATTGTGGATTTCTGATTTTGGGATTTCCATCATGCCGGATTTCTGAGTTTGGGGTTTCCATCATGCCGGATTTCTGAGTTTGGGGTTTCCATCATGCCGGATTTCTGAGTTTGGGGTTTCCATCATGCCGGATTTCGGAGTTGTGCATTTTCATTTTTCCGGATTTGTGTTTTTTTCATGCCGGATTTCGGAATTGAAGAAATTTCTTCGTGCATTTTTTTTTCTTTTTTTTTTGTGTGTGTGTGTGTGTGTAAAGAGAAAGATCGATAATGGGAATGATGATAAAAAGCGTAGTTGTCCTAGAAGCAAGATATTGTCCTTTATCTATTTTTGTGGTCGCAAAGAATGTGTGTATGTGTATGCGCGTGCGTCTATGTGTATGTTTGTATGTATGTCTGTGTTTGTAGAATTGGTGTGTGTGTGTGTGTATGTGCGTAAGTGTATATGTCTATGCGTGCGTAAGTAAGTGTATATGTGTGTGTGTGTGTGTGTGTGTAGTAGGTATGTGTGTGTGTGTGTGTATGGTATGTGCGTAAGTGTGTGTGTGTGTGTGTGTATGCGTAGGTATGTGTGTGTGTGTGTGTGCGTGCGTAAGTGTATGTGTGTGTGTGTGTAGGTATGTGTGTGTGTGTGTTCCCAGAAACAGCAACAGTTGCAACAGTAACAGGTGCAAAGAAGAGGGACTTATTATCCATAGTTAAGCGGGTTGTTAAAAGAGAGAGTGGTTACCCCTTCACCCCCCCCCCCCTGCTCATCCTGCTTCGTGGGAACTGGCTGAGTAGGGGGCAAGGGCGCGGGGGCTCGAGTAGTAGTAGTAGTAGTAGTAGTAATAGTAGCAGTTGTAATGTAGTAGTAATAGTAGCAGTTGTAATGTAGTAGTAATAGTAGTTGTATAGTAGTTGCATTGTAGTAGTATTAGTTATTGCATTGTTGTGTAATTGTAGTAATAGTAGTAGTGGTAATAGTAGTAGTATCTTTAGTAGTAGTAGTAGCAGTAGTAGTAGTTGTGGTAGCAGTAGTAGCAAAAATAGTAGTAACAGTAGTAGTAAAAGTAGTAGTAACAGTAGTAGTAGTTGTAGCTTTAGTAGTAGTAGTAAAAGTAGTAGTAACAGTAGTAGTAGTAGCAACTTTAGTAGTAGTAGTAGTAAAAGTAGTAGTAAAAGTAGAAGCAGTAGTAGCATTAGCAATAGCAAGTGCAATAGGAAAAGACATGAAGTGGTGGCGGTAGGTACTTCAACAGCAGTTATAGTAGCAATAAAGAAATTGAATATCATGATAGCAGAAGTGACATAGAAGTGTTGGTATCAGTATTGCTATCAGTTTTCATTTTAGTATTATTGATAATATTAGTGTCGGTATTATTATTAATAGTATCAACATTAGTATCAAGATTAAAATTAATCATAATCCTTACATTAGTCTCAATATAATACCCACTATTGGTATCGGAATTAGTACCAGCATCGATACCAGCATTATAGCAGTAGCAACAGAGGCATAAGTGCTGTTTTAATACACTTTGAACTGCACAAAAACACTTAATTATTTACATCCGCCTCTAGTTCCGTCATCCATGGTTGAGCAGCTGCAAGAAATACAGGAAGTGCATTATCAACAACAACAACAATAACAATAATAACAAGAACATTAGGAACGATTTTGATAACACGAACAATAACAACAGAAGAAGCGACGTGAACAAGAACAAGGAGAAACAAAAACAATAGATAGAACAATTATGACAAAAAAAAGAAAAAAAATAACAGCAAGAACAACAATAACGACAGGAACAACGGCTACAGTAACAAAGATAGCAAGATTAACAGCAAGCACAACAGAAACAAAAACAACATAAATAACAATAACAAAACAACAAAGAACAATAACAACGAGACATTACAATAATGAGACATAACAATAACAAGAGATAACAATAAAAACAACAGAAATAAAAATAACAAAACAACAAACAACAATAACAATAACGAGATAACAATAAAAACAACAGAAATAACAAAACAACAATAATATTAATAACAACGGATATATCAATAAAAACATAAAAAATAACAACAATAACAACAACAATAACAACAAATACATTAACAACGGCTTTAGGAGAAGCTTTAGAAATTAAACAGTCAAAAAATCGATTGGAAACTCCATAACCTACCGACAGATGGCGCCAAAATATTCCCCAAAATTGATATTAATCTTCAAAAAATACGATTTATTTATTTTTTTTTCTATATCTTTTGTTTTGTTTTTTTCGTCTCTCAGGTTTTTGGCTTATGTTGATTTCGTGTTAATATTATCCATCGCCTTTTTGTTTCCATTTTCTTTTTCTTTCTTTTTCTACTTTTCTTTCTCTCTTTTTTTTACATAATTGAAAGAAAATGGGTTTCGACACTCGAGTTAAGGAGGAACATCTGCAAAGCGTAGAAAGTACAAATGACATAATTTTTTTTCTCTTTTTTTCTTTTTTTTTGAGGTTGGTGGGCGGGGAAGGGAAGAGAGGGGTGGGGGGGGAGGTAGGGGGTGGGGAAGGGGAAGGAGAAGGTGGGAGGGGAAGGGAAGAGGTGGGGGAAGGGGGTGGGGAAGGGAGGGAGGGGGTGGGAAGGAGAAGGGGAAGAAGAAGAGTGGGGAAGGGAGGAAAGAGGGAAGGAAAGGGGGAAGGGGGAGGAGGGGAAGGGGAAGGAGATGAAGGGAGATGGAAGAGGACGTGAAAGGGAAGGAGAAGGGGGACAGGGGAAAGGGGAAAGGAGTAGGGAGTTGGTTGGGGAAAGAGAGGTGGGGGAAGTGGAGGGAGGAGGAGGAAAAGGGGAAGCGGGAGATAGAGGGGAATGGGAGGGGGAGGGGGAGAAGGGGAAGGAAGATGGAAGGGGCGGGAGGGAGAAGAAGCGAAGGGGGGGGGGGAGGGGGATATCCGACGATACCCTAAGGGCCGGAGAGGTACTGGAAAGTGAACACATGGTAGGACACCTGTAATTTCCTCCTTGCGCACGACCACCTACTCTTCCTCCTCCTCCTCCTCCTCCTCCTCTTCCCCCTCTCTTCATTCTTCTTCCTCCTCCTCCTCTTCCTCTCTTCATTCTTCTTCCTCCTCCTCCTCCCCCTCTCTTTATTCTCCTTCCTCCTCCTTCTCTTCTTTCCTCCTTCTTCATTCCCTTCTCATTCACTCCTCCTCCTTCTCCCTTCCTCTCTTTCTCCCTTATACTTCCTCCTCCTTCTCTTCTTGGCACCCTCCTTCTTCCTCTTATTATTCCTCTCTCTCCTCCTCCTCCTCCCCCTCTCTTTATTCTCCTTCCTCCTCCTCTTCTCTTCTTCCCTCCTTCTCTCTTCGTTCTCCCTCCTCCTCCTCTTCACCCTCCTTTCTCCCTTCTGCTTCCTCCTCCTTCTTCCTCTTCTCCTTCTTTACCTACCTCTTCCTCCTTTACCTTCTCTTCGTCCTCCTCCTATCCTTCCTCTTTACGCTCCTCCATTTGCTCTTCTCCTTCCTCCTCCTCCCCCTTATCCCCATCCCCCTATCCTTCCTTCTGCCACTCTTCTTTCTCCTCCCTCCTCCTCCACCACCTTCTTCCTTTTCCCATCCTCCATTTTCCTCTCCTTCCCCCTCTTCCCTCCTCCTCCTCCTCCCCTTTCTCCTCTCTCCTTCCTTCCTCCTCCTCCTCCACCACATCCCTTCCCTTTCCTTTTTTCCTTCTCTCCTCTCTATCCTCCTGCTCCTCTCCTTTCTCTCTCCCTCCTTCTCCTCCGCTTTTTCTCATTCTTCCTCTCCATCCCTCCCTCGTCCTCTCCTTCCTTTTCTCCACCACCTCCTCCTCCTTTTCTCCTTCCTCTCTTTCTCCTTCCTCCTCCATTTTTCTCATTCCTCCTCCTCCTCCTCCCTTTTTCTCTTCCTTTCCTCCTTCTTCCCTTCCTCCTCTTCCTCCTCCACCACCCCCTTCCTTCTCTCCTCCCCTCATCCCCTTCCTCTTCCTCCTTCTTCCTTTTTCCTCCTTCCTCCTCCTCCTCCCCATCCTCCTCTGCAGCTGTCGTGTGATCGCCGGGGGGGAGTAAGCATCTGCTGTGCTACACTAAGGCACGAAAAGCGAGCATGTGGACTCAATCTTTTTTTTATGTTTTTTTTTGTTTTGTTTTTGTTTTTCATTTTTTGTTGTTGTTGCTGCTGCTGAAAGGTGTGTGTGTATTTGGTCTTATTTGGTTTGTGTTGTTATGATTTTTTGTTGTTGTTGTTGAAGGAGGATATCTTTATTTAGTTTTGTTTTTTCGCAGCTTCTTTGAATCGTATGTTTATTATTATTATTATTATTATTATTATTATTATTATTATTATTATTTTTTTTTTTTTTTTTTTATTATTATTATTATTATTATTATTATTATTATTATTATTACTATCATTATTATTATTATTATAATTTATTTATTATTATTATTATTATTATTATTATTATTGTTATTATAATTATTATTATTATTATCTATTTATTATTATTATTATTATTATTATTATTATTATTATTATTATTATTATTATTATTATTATTATTATTATTATCATTATTATTATCATTATTATTATCATTATTATTATTATTATTATTATTATCATTATTATTATTATTATTTTTGCTGGGACATCTATGTTTTTTAACTTTTTTTTTATTTTTTTTACTGAAATGTGTATCTATTTGTTGTTAATTTGATACTGGTGTTTATTTTTTTCTAAGACAGACGTTTTTAATTATTTTGATGACTTCTCTCCTTTTATGAATCATAATTTTTTACTGAAACATTCCTTTAATTATTTCATTTATTACTGAAACATGTATATATTTGTTCTTACTTGTGACTACTATTCCTTTTTTTTGTTTAAGGCAGATATCTTTATCTATTTTATCTATTCTATCTACTTCTCGCCTTGTATGAACATTTTGTGTCTATTCGTTAATAAAATTACGATGATAATAATGATAATGAAGATAAAATCACAAAAAAAGACCTAACCGTCAACTCACATCCTTCATCATTCTTCTTGCCATCTATTGTTCATCCTCGATTTATTGGCTATTGTTTTATTCACTCATTCATCCTTTATTTCGTTTTTTTCTCTCTCCCTCGTTTGTGCGTGTGACTTGCAGCTCTTTGCATACTGTCGTACTAATAAAAAATTACGTTTTTTTATTTGTTCTGCAGTTAATAAACTCTTATTTTGTGGCTTGTTATGTTTCTATGTATTGTTTGTTGTTCTGTAATGTTCAGATTAATGTGTTCATATGTTCAATTAACTGATTAACATTTCTGTTATACAACTTTTGGTGTTATGGATATATCACTGTTATGTACCGTATATTTGCTTGTTTTGGGTGTGTGAATGCGAGTACATATGCATATATGTGCATATTTTGTATACCTGAAAATTTGTATATCTATATATCTATATTTATATTTATATTTATTGGTCTATCTATCTATCTATCTATCTATCTATCTATCTATCTATCTATCTATCTATCTATCTATCTATCTATCTATCTATCTAGATGTGTGTGTGTGTGTGTGTGTGTGTGTGTGTGTGTGTGTGTGTGTGTGTGTGTGTGTGTGTGTTTGTGTGTGTGTGTGTGTGTGTGTGTGTACGTGTGTGTGTGTGTGTGTATACATGTGTGTGTGTGTGTGTGTGTGTGTGTGTGTGTGTGTGTGTATGAATATATATATATATATATATATATATATATATATATATATATATATATATATATATATATATATATATATACATACATCTCACATACATACAAGTGGTGTAAGGGTAATGCATAAAGCTCCTAATGATACTAAAAGAAAAGATAAAATGATAAGAACATCGAAGCCAAAGGTAATGATAATGATAATGATTATATCACCAATATCTATACTTTAATTATCGCAATAAAGGTAATGATTAAATTAGATGGAATAGGAGACGAGTAGTAATATTATGAGGAGAAGAAGAAGAAAAGGAGAAAAAAGGAGAAGAAGAAGAAGAAGAAGAAGAAGGAGAAGAAGAAGAAGAAAGAGAAAAAGAAGAAAGAGAAAAAAGAAGTAGAAAAAGAAGAAGAAGAAGGAGAAGAAGAAGGAGAAGAAGAAAGAGAAAAAAAGAAGAAAAAAAACTTGTCTTGATAGAAAAAAACATCAATAACGACGCATTAGTTTCATGCCCACCGGAAGTTGCAATACCCCCCCACCCCCACCCCCTACCCCTTCTTTCCTACCTCCCCCCCCCCTGAAAAAAAAAACGTAATCTTCTTTAACCATAAAACACATCACAGCAACCCAATATCCGGCTCGTTACCCCATTCTTGCCCTCCTCCTCCCCCTTCCTTACCCATTTCAATCCTCCCCGGCTCCTCCTTAACCCTCCCTCCCCCTCCTATTCTCTCCTCTTTTCTTCTTCATCCTGTCTTTTTCTGCGTCTCTCTCTCTCTCTCTCTATCTATCTCTATCTGTCTATGTATTTATCTCTCTCTCTCTCTCTCTCTCTCTCTCTCATCTCTATCTATCTATCTATCTATCTTTCTACCTCTCTCTCTCTACCCTCTCTCTCTCTCTCTTTCTCTCTCTCCCTCTCTCTCTATCTCTCTCTCTCTCTCTATCTCTCTCTCTATCTCTATCTCTCTCCCTCTCTCTCTCTTTCTCTTTCTCTCTCTCTCTATCTATCTCTCTCTCTCTCTCTCTCTCTCTCTCATCTCTCTGTCAATCTCTCTCTCTCTCTCTCTCTCTAATTCTCCTTTTCTCTTATCTTATCTCTTATTTCCTTCACTCCCTCTCATTCTCTCCCTCATTCTCTCTCCCTAGCACAGCTCTATCTATCTATCTATCTATCCATCTCTTCCTCTCTCCTCTCTTTCTCACTCTTCTCCCCCCCACTCACCATCTCCCTCTCTCCCTCACTCTCGATCTTCCTTCTCCCCTCTCTCCCTCACTCCCCCATCTCCCCCACTCCCTCATCTCCCCCATCTTCCTCAATCCCCTATCTCCCCCCATCTCCCTCACTACCCCACTCCTCCATCCCCCTCATCTCCCTTCCCTCTCTCCCTCATCTCCCCCATCACTCCCATACCCCCCCATCTCCTCTCTCTCCTTCACTCCCCATCGCCCCCCCATCCCCCCCCAATTTCCCTTTCTCACTCACTCCCTCACTCCCCCATCACCCCCCCAGCTCTCCTCTCTCCCTCACTCCCCCACCTTGCCATCTCGCCTCCCTTAACAGGTGTTCCCCGCGTCCCTCCCCTACCTGCTGTTGCTTCCTATCGCTGAGAGAAATTACACCCCGATATCCCCTCCCCCCTTCCCCCCAACACACCCCCACTCTCCCCCACTCCCTGTCTCCCACTACCCACTCTCCCCTACCCTCGTGTGCCCTCGCTTCGTCCTCTTTTCCGTATGAACCCCAAGGAGGTAGGAGGTAGAAGAGGGGGAGGAGGAGGAAGAGGAGGAAGGGAAGGGGTGGGGAAGAGGAGGAGAAGAGGAGGAGGAGGAAGGAGAAAGAAAGTAAAAAAAGGAGGAGGAGGAGGAGGAAGAAGAAAAGGAAAAGGAGGAGGTAGAAGAGGGGGAGGAGAAGGAATTAAGAGGGGAGGGGAGGAGGAAGAGGAGAAGGAAGAGGAGGAAGAGGAGGAAGAAGAAGAGGGGAGGAAAATGAGGAGGAGGAGTTAAAGAAAGTAAAAAAAGGAGGAGGGAGGGAGGAGAAGGAGGAAGAGGAGGAGGAGGACTGAGAGGGGGGATAGGAAGGAGGGGGGGTTGATCTGAAAAAGCGTGGGAGTTCCTCCTTATATGGCCCAGCAGTAGGTTACCGGGATGACGATGACTATGAGGAAGAGGAGAGGGAGAGGGAAGGGAGAGGGAGGGGGAAGGAGCAGGGAGAAGGGGAAGGAGGGGGAAAGGAAGGAGGAAGGAGAGGGGAAGGGATGGGAAAGGATGAGTGATGAAGATGATGATGATGATGATAATGACGATGATGATGATGATGATAATGACGATGATGATGACAATGAAGATGAAGATGAAGTTGAAGATTAAGATTAAGATTAAGATGATGATGATGATGATGATGATGACGGTGAAGAAGAGGAGAAGATAGAGGAGGAAGAGGAGAAGAGGAAAAGAAGTAGAAGGAGACGAGAAGAGAAACGGAGAGGAAGAGGATGAGGAGGAAGAAAAGGAGGCAAAAGGAATGAAGAGGGAATTAAGGGAAGGAAGAAGACGATAAAGAGGTGGAAAACAGGGGGGAGGAACGGAAGAGGATAAAACAAGTGTGGGAAAGAGGAAGGAGGAGGAGAGATGGAGAGAGAGAGAGAGAGAGAGAGAGAGAGAGAGAGAGAGAGAGAGAGAGAGAGAGAGAGAGAGAGAGAGAGAGAGAGAGAGAGAGAGAGAGAGAGAGAGAGAGAGAGAGAGAGGAAAAGAAAGAGAAAGAGAAAGAGAGAGAGAGAGAGAGAGGAAGAGAGGAAAAGAGAGAGAAAGAGAGAGAGAGAGAGAGAGAGAGACAGAGAATGAGTGAGAGAGAGAGAGAGAGAGAGAGA
>NC_091574.1:27729996-27737496 GCF_042767895.1 Penaeus vannamei | reverse complement strand
TTATATGAACGTAGACACACATAAGCGCCCTACATAAACATGGACACACAGGCATCCTTCCTACATAAACATGGACACACAGGCATCCTACATAAACATGGGGACACTAACCTCCTTCCTATTTAAACATAGACACACAGGCATCCTTCGTACATAAACAGACACACGCATCCTACATAAACATAGACACACTAGCCTCCTTCCTACATAAACAGACACAAGCGCCCTGCTAAACATGGACACACAGGCATCCTACATAAACATGGACACACAGGCATCCTACATAAACATGGACACACAGGCATCCTACATAAACATGGACACACAGGCATCCTACATAAACATGGACACACAGGCATCCTACATAAACATGGACACACAGGCATCCTACATAAACATAGACACACAAGCGCCCTACATAAACATAGACACACAAGCGCCCTACATAAACATGGACCCACTAGCCTCCTTCCAACATAAACAGACATGAGCATCCTACATAAACACAGACACACAAGCGCCCTACATAAACATGGACCCACTAGCCTCCTTCCTACATAAACATGGACACATAGGCATCCTTCCTACATAAACATGGACACACAAGCCTCCTTCCTACATAAACATAGATACATAGGCATCCTTCCTACATAAACATGGACACACAAGCGCCCTACATAAACATAGAGCACACTGAGCATATTAAGTATACATAGAAGCACATACGTATTGACAGGTCAGTGTAGGAATAGATCTTCATGGATTATAAGTAAATAAAGAAACACAAGCATTCCACATATACACCACAGAGATATAGACACACAAGCCTCCCTTCCTATAGAACATAGAACAGATACACAGAGCATCCTACATAAACATGGAAACACAAGCGCCCTACATAAACATAGACACACAGACATCCTACATAAACATAGACACACAAGCCTCCTTCCTACATAAACAGACACGAGCATCCTACATAAACATGGACACACAAGCGCCCTACATAAACATAGACACACTAGCCTCCTTCCTACATAAACAGACACACGCATCCTACATAAACATAGACACAGTAGCCTCCTTCCTACATAAACATAGACACACAGGCATCCTTCCTACATAAACAGACACTCGTAAACACAGACAGACAGACAGTCGTAAACATGGACACACGGGCATCCTCGCTATAAGTATAAACAGACACACAGACACTCGTAAACACAGACACTAAACATAGACACACAAGCGCCCTGCATAAACATGGACCCACTAGCCTCCTTCCTACATAAACAGACACACGCATCCTACATAAACATAGACACGAGCACCCTACATAAACATAGACACACAGGCATCCTTCCTACATAAACAGACACAAGCGCCCTACATAAACATGGACACACTAGCCTCCTTCCTACATAAACATGGACAAAAGCGAATCGAAGGCTTTCTGGGTAAGCAAAGGCGCGAGTGCATATTAAGTATACATAGAAGCACGTACGTATAGACAGGTCAGTGTAGGAATAGATCTTCATGGATTATACGTAAATAAAGAAACACAAGCATTCCACATATACACAGAGATATAGACACACAAGCCTCTTACATAGACATAGACACATAGACACGCGTAAACACAGACACACAGATACTCGTAAACACAGACAGACAGACAGTCGTAAACACAGACACACAGACACTCGCAAACACAGACACTCGTAAACACAGACACACAGACACTCGCAAACACAGACACACAGACACTCGTAAACACAGACACTCGCAAACACAGACACACAGACACTCGCAAACACAGACACACAGACACTCGCAAACACAGACACACAGACACCCATCACCACAGACATACAGACACTCGTAAACAGAGACACACAGACACTCTTAAACACAGACACACAGACACTCGTAAACACAGACACTCGTAAACACAGACACACAGACACTCGTAAACACAGACACACAGACACTCGTAAACACAGACACTCGTAAACACAGACACTCGTAAACACAGACACTCGTAAACACAGACACACAGACACTCGTAAACACAGACACTCGTAAACACAGACACACTGACACTCGTAAACACAGACACACAGACACTCGTAAACACAGACACACAGACACTCGTAAACACAGACACACAGACACTCGCAAACACAGACACACAGACACTCATAAACACAGACAGACAGACACACATTCCCCAGAGACACTCGCAAACACAGACACACAGACACTCGTAAACACAGACACACAGACACTCGTAAACACAGACACTAAACACAGACACACAGACACTCGTAATCACAGACACACAGACACTCGTAAACACAGACACACAGACACTCGTAAACACAGACACACAGACACTCGTAAACACAGACACACAGACACTCGTAACAGACACACAGACACACAGACACTCGTAAACACAGACACACAGACACTCGTAAACACAGACACTCGTAAACACAGACACACAGACACACAGACACTCGCAAACACAGACTCACAAGCCTCCTACATAAACACAGACACACAGACACTCATAAACACAGACACACACAGACACTCATCACCACAGACACACAGACACTCGTAAACAGAGACACACAAACACTCTTAAACACAGACACACAGACACACAGACACTCGTAAACACAGACACTCGTAAACACAGACACTCGTAAACACAGACAGACAGACACACACATTCCCCAGAGACGAGCCACGAGCGCCGTGCCTCAGCCAACATGGCGTCCGCGGCCCGGCAGACAGGAGCGCGTCGCAGCCCGGCCGCCATGACACCTCGCGCTCCGGATAATGTAATCATCCGTCGGGGAACTTAATTATGTGAAAATATCCGGCGGATGTGATGGCAGCGGAGGATGAGGATGAAGAGGATGAGGATGAGGATGAGGAGGAGCAGGAGGAGGAGGTTGGAGGAGGAGGAGGAGGAGGAGGAGGAGGAGGATGAGGATGAGGAGGAGCAGGAGGAGGAGGAGGAGGAGGTGGAGCAGAAGGAGGAGGAGGGGATGAATTGGATGGGAGTGTAGGAGGAGGAGCAGGAGGAGCAGGATGGAGGGAGGAGGAGGAGCAGGATGACGATGATGATGAAGAGGATGAGGATGAGGGATGAGGGAGGAGGAGGTTAGAGGAGGAGGAGGAGGAGGAGGAGGAGGAGGAGGAGGAGGAGGAGAAGGAGGAGGAGGAGGAGGAGGAGAAGGAGGAGGAGGAGGAGGAGCAGGAGGAGCAGGATGGAGAACGGCGCGGGACGGTTTGCAAATAAGGGGAAGCTGGAGTTCCTGTCGCGCGGGAGGAAGACGCGCGTATCGCCAACGTGCGCGCGCGTCCGTTGCGTCCGTGCGTCCGTTCGTGCGGGCGTCTGTTCGTCCGTTGCGTCCGTGCGTCCGTTCATGCGTCCGTTGCGTCCGTTCATGCGTCCGTTGCGTCCGTGCGTCCGTTCGTTCGTCCGTTCTGCGGGCGTACTTCCATCAATCAAAATTCAAAATACCCCCCAAAATAAATCATTACCTTCCCCGCACACTTTTACACCAACACACACACACACACACACACACACACACACAAACACAAACACACACACACACACACAAACACACCCACACCTACACACACACGCACACGAATACCCCCCCCCACCCCCCCTCCCACCAATGCTCCTCCGGAAGATGCGTGCGTAAGCGTGTGTGTGTTTTCGTGTCCGTGTGCGCGTGTCTTTGTGTACGCGTGGACGTCGGCAGAGCTTCCCACGCCCGCGTACGTGTGTCCTCCCGCCCGGGTGATCGTGAGACCGGACACGGGACGTTCGTGAAGACGCGAGTGAGGACGGGAGCCGAGACGGAGGAGGAGGAGGAGAGGGAGGGAGGGAGCCGAGACGAAGGAGGAGGAGGAGGAGAGGGAGGGAGGGAGGGGGGACGAGGAGAAGAGGAAAGGGAGAAGTGGAGGGAGGAGAGGAGGAGGAGGAGAGGGTGGGAGGAGAGGAAGGAAGATGAGGAGAGGGAAGTGGGGGGGAGGAGGAGGAGAGAAGGAGGGAAGATGAGGAGAGAGAGGGAGGAGGCCAAGGAGAGAGGGAGGGAAGATGAGGAGAGAGGGAGTGAGGGGGACGGGGGGGGGGGGGCGAGGAAAGAGGGAGAGAAGAGGAGGGGAGGGGGGGGGGGGGGGAAAAGGAGAGAGGGAGGGAAGAGGAGGAGAGAAGGAGGGAGGAGGAGAGGGAGGGAGGGGGGCGAAGAGAGAAGGAAGGGGGTGACGAGGTGAGGAAGAAGAGAGGATGAGAATAAGGAAGGGGGCGAAGAGAGAAGGAGGAAGAAGAGAGGAGGGGGCGAGGAAAGAGAGAGGGGGATGAAGGAAGAGAGAGGGGGGGCGAGGAGAGAGAGGAGAAGATGAGAAAAGAGGAAAGAGGGAACGGGGGAACAGAGGAGAAGAAGGGGACAGGGACGAGAGAGGAAGGAGGATGAAGGGAGAGAGGGAAAGTGGGAAGAGGAAACGACCGTATTCGGAGGAAGGGAGGGAGGAGAGGAGGGAGGGGAGAGGGGCAAGAGGGGGAGGGAGGTAGGGGGAGAGGGGGTGAGGAAGGGGACGGAGGGGAGAGGGGGTGAGGAAGGGGACGGAGGACAGAGGAAACAAGGGATTTGGACTCCTTGTTCCTTCCTCTCTTCCCCCTAACCCCCCCTCCTCCCCCTCTCTCTCCTCTCTCTCTCCCCACACATACACCCCTCCTTCCTTCCTGCCTCCCTCCACCTCTCCCCCAATCACCATTACAACCTCCTCCTCTACCTCCCTTCCATGCTCCCTCCAACCCCCTCTCCCCTCTCCCTCCTCTCCTCCCTCTCCCTTCTCCCCTCTCCCTCCCCCCTATACCCCCCATCCCCTCCCCTCCCTCCCTCTTCCCATCCCCTCTGCCCCTCCCCCTCCATGCTCCCCCTCCCTTCCTCCCTCCTTTACCCCCCTCCCCCTTCCTTTGTTTTCCTTCGTATGTCGTCGAAGGAAATTTCAACGCTTTCGCAAAACATGATCCTTCGTCTTTTTCTTTTTCCTTCGCGAAAAAATATTTTTTGCGAATTGAAGGGGAAAAGTTAGTTTGATTTACGTGTTGATTGGTTTTGTCTTTTGGTCTGTTTGATGGGCTGTTTTTTTTTTTTTTTTGGGGGGGGGTTGAGGGTTGGGATTGAAGGTCTTTTTGTCTGTCTGTCTGTTTGTTTCTGTTTCTGTTTTTTGTCTGATTCTGGATGGCTCTTTCTCTTTTTCTCATTCTTTCTTTCTTTTTTTCTCTCTGTCTTTCTCTTTCTCTCTCTCTCTCTCTCAGTCCCTCCCTTTCTTCCTTTTTCTCTCCCTAACCCCTTCCCTCTCCCTCTCCCCTTCCACCACCCCTCACCCCTCTCCACCCTACCCTACCCACCCCTCCCTCCCCTCCTCACCACCTTCCCACCCCTCCCCTCCTTTCCCCCCACCCCTTCCCCCCTCCTTTCTCCCCCTCCCTCCCTCCCTCCCTCCCTCAACGTTGCAAAGGTGGCAAGGGTTGCTCGAGGACTGCAAGACCGTGGGAAAACGACGCCGCTTCTTGGTTTGTTCCGGCGACGACCGAATCCAAAATGGCGGAGAAGCGGGAGGGGAGGGGAGGGGGACGGGCAATTAGGGTGAGGCGATTAGAGTGAGGGGGGGGGGAGTGAGGGGGGGAGTGAGGGAATGAGGATTTAGGGTGAGGGGTGAGGGAATGAGGATTTAGGGTGAGGGGGAGTGAGGGGTGAGGGAATGAGGATTTAGGGTGAGGGAGTGAGGGGTGAGGGGTGGGGATTTAGGGGTGAAGGGGGAGGGAGGTGAGGGAATGGGGATTTAGGGTGAGGGGAGTGAGGGTGAGGGAATGAGGATTTAGGGTGAGGGGAGTGAGGGTGAGGGAATGAGGATTTAGGGTGAGGGGAGTGAGGGGTGAGGGAATGGGGGGATTTAGGGTGAGGGGAGTGAGGGTGAGGGAATGAGGATTTAAGGGTGAGGGGGGAGTGAGGGGTGAGGGGAATGAGGATTTAGGGTGAGGGGGAGTGAGGGTGAGGGAATGAGGATTTAGGGTGAGGGGAGTGAGGGTGAGGGAATGAGGATTTAGGGTGAGGGGAGTGAGGGGTGAGGGAATGAGGATTTAGGGTGAGGGGAGTGAGGGTGAGGGAATGAGGATTTAGGGTGAGGGGTGAGGGAATGAGGATTTAGCGTGAGGGGGAGTGAGGGGTGAAGGAATGAGGATTTAGGCTGAGGGGGAGTGAGGGGTGAGGCAATTAGAGTGAGGGTGGATCAGGGTGAAGGAAGGGGGATTTGGGGAGAGGGAGATTCAGGGTGAGGGATTTAGGGTGAGGGAGCTTCATTGTGATACAAAGGTGAGAGAGCTCCAGGGTGAGACAAGGGAGATGCAATTCGGGCGAGGGAGCCTCGGAGTGAGGCAAGGGTGAAGCAAGGGTGAGACAAGGAATGAGACAAGGCTGAGGCAAGGGTGAAGCAAGGGTAAGGCAAGGTTGAGACAAGGGTGAAGCAAGGGTGAGACAAGGAATGAGACAAGGCTGAGGCAAGGGTGAAGCAAGGGTAAGGCAAGGGTGAAGTAAGGGTGAAGCAAGGGTAAGACAAGGGTGAGGCAATGGTGAGGCGAGGGTGAAGCAAGGGTGAGACAAGGAGTGAGACAATGCTGAGGCAAGGGTGAAGTAAGGGTGAAGCAAGGGTAAGACAAGGCCGAGGCAATGGTGAGGCGAGGGTGAAGCAAGGGTGAAGCGAGGGTGAGGCAAGGTTGAGACAAGGGTGAAGCAAGGATGATCTGCTCGCCCGTCAGATATGCCCATAGATATAATAAATATAATATTCTTTACACATGAAAGCCACAAAAAAGACATAATGTATTTAAATATCGAAGTGATCATATTAACGGCTTTTGGTCGCTGTCTATGATATTCTAAAAAAAGTGCTTCAATATAATCGATTTTGGTGATTGAATCAAATTAAACCTATAAATTTGCGGTCGCTTTTTCTGATATTTTGAAAAGAGCGCTTCAATTTAATCGAGTTTGGGGATTAAATCAAATTAAACTTATAAACTTTTCAAAATCTATTTCGAGGTGGTTGCCATGACGACCGCAGACGAGGGAGAATGCAGGAAAATTACGATCTTCGAAGTAACAACAAAAAAAGAAAAGATAAAACAGAAAGAAAGAGAAAAAGAAGAAAAAAGAAAAGAAGAAAGAAAGAAAGAAGGAAAGAAAAAAGATAGAAAAAATATTGATAGGAAATATAAATGAATAAACAGGTATAGAAATAAATAAATATAAGGGAGAGATAGATAGGAAGAAGAAAGAAAGAAAGAAAGATAGGAAATATAAATGAATGAACAGAAATAGAAATAAGTAAATAAAAGGGAAAGATAGATAGGAAAAGGAAAGAATGAAAGAGAAATAGAACGAAAGATAAAAGAAAGAGAGAAAG
>NC_091574.1:27718603-27724496 GCF_042767895.1 Penaeus vannamei | reverse complement strand
TTTTTTTCACGGTATCTGATTCTGTAATTTCCATAAAATCATATTCAAAGAAATTTAAATTAGATAAAAACGAAAGGAGATAATGGAGATTATGGGAATGAAAAGTTTTTTTGGCTTATAAATCATAAATCATTATAAGACGAACAATTTACCTCTTATTTTTAAACTTCCCGTCTCTCTAAATCGAGAATATATCTGCTATTCTACGAAGTAAAGAAATTTTCAGGTGAAAAAAGTCTGAGGAATTCTATCAACATTCTTCTGTTGATATTGTATTCGGTGACTTGTTATATTTAACTTCATAAGATCGATATGGGAATAGGTAGGCCTATACTTTCATTCTGGGATGTTCATTTGTTTTGATAACGCGTCAGAGTGTAAGGGTTGCCCATCGGAAGTGTTTGTCACTGTTTTAGAAGCGCTTTCTATGAATATAGAAGAAAATATTGCGCTTTGTTAAGATGTTTGGGTAGATTTATTTACTTCTCTTCCTTCTTGTTGCGGCGCTAGCTTGTCAGCTGTTTTGAAATGCGCGCTCAAACTGTTACCAACCGCCAATGAAATAAACTCCACCCTCGACTTAGGCATAACTTATCCCTCTCCGAGATTGTTGGGTGGAATACTTGTTTATTGCTTTTAAAACCCAAATATGTATATGTTGTCTGCTATTTTGACTTTTCTTTACTCTCCAAGGACTGTTACGATTTGTACCTTATAGAAAGACACTTCCACAAGTCTGGCATCACTGGGCAAGGCTTGCCTGCCTTGGACAACGTTTTAAGCAGAGGACGGCACAGTTCTTGGCCTAACGGAAAGAATTCTTGCCCAAGCGCTCCCCTGCTTAAAACGCTTATAGACACACACACACACACACACACACACACACACACACACACACACACACACACGCACACACACACACACACACACACACACACACACACACACACACACAAACACACATCGTACATATGACTCATAACTGGCGAACGTTGCAACAGCAATAAAATTCTTGGCAGTAGATGTCCTCTGAAAAAAAATAAATGAATAAATAATATAAAATAAAAATAATAATAATAATAGTATTAGAATTCCTCTCCCGACGAAGTTAACTTAAAATCACTGGCCATCACGCGTGTTTTTTCCTAATGGCAATACAAATAATTATCGTGAATATCACTTTTTTTCAGCCAAGAATTTCGTCCTTTTAAAAGACCTTCAATGTTTAGTGGGAATATTATGATCGTTATTGTCATTCTCATTATCTATTTTCATTATCCGTTATCATAATTATCCTCATTATCATCATTATTATTATTATTTTGAATAGTTCGTTTTGGCGAATTCTAAATCTTTATCATTATTATCGTTACTGTAATTACTATTTACTTTTTATTGTTATCATTATTATCATTACCATCGTTAATATCATCATTAGTATTAGTATTACCATTATCAATGTTATGATGTGATGATGATGATGATGACAATGATAACGACGATGAAGAAAATGACATTGATGATGATGATGATAATGGTGATTACAATACTGATGATAATGATGATAACAATAATGATAATAATAATGATAATAACAATAACAATAATAATAATAACAATAACAATTGTAATAACAACAATAATAATAATAATGACAATAATAATGATAATAATAATAATAATAATAATAATAATAATAATAATAATAATAATAATAATGATAATAACAATAATAACAATAATAATAATAATAATAATAATAATAATAATAATAATAATAATAATAATAATAATAATAATAATAATAATAATGATAATAATAATAATAACAATAATAACAATAATAACAATAACAATAACAACATCACATCAACAACAACAACAACAACATTAACCACCATCGTCTCAGCAGGTCCTGCACCCCAGTCCGGCCGGTGCGCGTGTAACCTACCATAGACCTACACTATAACTCTCTGTTTTGACCTTTTAAAGAACCCACTTAAGTGTATAACTGTAACAACCACCCAATTACCTTGTTACCCGAGGGAAAAGCGGGGTACAAATTATTGTTTGGGAAAGGTCAGGTTGTGGTATCATGTTGTAGAGGTTTCCCGGTGGCTGTCGTAGTCTGAAATGGTTGGGGGGGGGGGGGGATTTGGGGGGGGAACAAAGGGCTATAATTATATTTCAATTTGGATATCCTCGGGTTCGATCCGGTTCTTTCTTTCTCTCTTTCTGTCTATCTCTATCTATCTATCTATCTCTGTTCTCTCTACATCCTTCTATCTTCTCTTCTCTCTATCCTCTTCTATCTATCCTCTTCTCTCTTCTTCTTTCCCTTCTCTTCTTCTATCTCTGTCTATCTATCTATTTCTCTATCTCTCTATCTATCTATCTCTATCTCTTCATTTTTTCTATGACTGTCTGTCTTTCACTCTCTGTCTCTCTGTCTCATCTCTGTCTCTTCGTCTCTCAGTCTCTGTAAATGTCTGTCTCTCTCTCTCTCTCTCTCTCTCTCTCTCTCTCTCTCTTCTCTCTCTCTCTCTCTCTCTCTCTCTCTCTCTCTCTCTCTCTCTCTCTCTCTCTTGCCTAATATCTAATTATCTCCATCGCAAACAGGATGATTATGATAAACGAAATCAACGAAGCCTCATTAAAGAATATAAAAGCCTCCGAACGCAGAGATTCGAATCGCCAGCCAAGAGGAATCGACGGCCGAATCCGTACGTCCGAAACGATTAGCCAAGCTGACAGTGATTGCCGGTGCCGAAGCCGCGGCAGCGAAACCGGACAGTGTTCCGGTGGCTGCGGTCTGGCCTGTGACCGATTCCGCTGAGATTGGCTTCGGATTTGGTCTTGGTTCGGATCTGACGACAAACGTACATCTACACTGATGCGCGTGTATGGATATGTATACGCATGTACGTATATAGACTTATGTGTATGAAAACAGCCGCAGGGACAGACAGGGACATACACACACATTCCTCTTCGTGTCTTCTGCCTCCCAGACAGACCCCGGCAAGTATAGTATCAAGGTCTGAAGGTGGCAAGGCAAACCACCCCCCCTCCCCGCCCCCCCCACATACACCTCCTCACCTCCACCTATTCCTCCTCGCTCTTACCTCTCCCCCCCCCCCCACTCCACGCTCCAGCTCTTACCTATATTCCCCCAACTCTTATCCTTAGCTCCCAGCCCAACTCTTACCTCCACCACCCTAGTTCTTACTTCCACCCCCTCCCACTGCTCTTGCCTCCACCACCCCAGTTCTTCTTCCCCCCCCACTGCTCTTGCCTCCACCACCCCAGTTCTTACTTCCACCCCCTCCCACTGCTCTTGCCTCCACCATCCCAGTTCTTACTTCCACCACCACCCCTCTTACCTACTCCCCCCAACTCTTACCTCCACCCTCACCCTCCTCTCTTACCGAACCCCCCTCCCCGTTCTAACTTCTCCTCCCCTCCGCTCTTACAACACACACACACACACACACACACACACACACACACACACACACACACACACACACACACACACATATATATATATATATATATATATATATATATATATATATATATATATATATATATATATATATATAAACACACACACACACACTTACAAACACACACACACCAAAATATATATATATATATATATATATATATATATATATATATATATATATATATATATATATATATATATATTAATATATATATATTTTATATATATATATATATATATATATATATATATATATATATATATATATATATATATATACATATAAACCGGGGTCAATCCACTGCGGACTGGCCTCCTAATCTTTTTCAACTTTTCCTTCTTGGGTTTTTGGTTTGGCCTCCAAATTTCATCGTAATCATTATTGTTGCTATTTTCAACATCATCATTATTATTATTGCTATTATTATTATTATAATTATTATTATCATCATTATTAATTATCATCATTATCATCATTATTATTATTATCATTGTTGTTGTTGTTATTGTTATTATCATTATCATTGTTATCATCATTATCATTATTATTATCATCATTATTACCATCATCATCATTATTGTAATTATTATTGTTACCATTATCATTATCATTATCATCATTAAGGTGACCGCTACTAGATAATAATGGTCGAAATAATGGGGAGTTGGGATTGACTACGGATAATGGGTGAGTGTATTTTTGACGAAGATCTATTCGAAACCGGTTAAATACATCTCTTGTATTGTGAGGATATTTATTTTCATTCATCTTTTTTTTTCTTTGTATTTGTGAATGACTACGGTTCATACAGGGTGGGGGTGGGGGGGTAATGGGAGGATGGTGTGGAGGCTGGATGTTGGGGGTTGGAGGGGTTCTCTTCTGGGGGTTTGCTTTTTTCTTGTTTTCTTAAGGGGTGTTTTTGTTGTTGTCATCTTAATTTTTCTTTTTTTTTTCTTTTTGGCTCTTTATTTTCTTGTTTTTTTTCTCTTTTCATTTTTTTTCTCTTTTTTTGCTTTTTTTTTCTTCCTGTTTTTTCCTTCTCTTTTTCACTTTCTTATTTTCTTTGTTTATTTATTTATTAAATTTTCGTTTTTTTTCCTTTGTCTCTTCTCCAATTTCCATTTTTTTTTCTCTTCTTTTCTTTTCTCCTCATTTTTCTTATTTTTATCCTCTTTCTCTCCCCTTTTTCTTTTTTTTATTTTTTTTTACTTCTCTTCTTCTTCTTTTTCATTCCTTCCCCTCTTTCTCTTTCTCTTTCTCCCTCTCTTTCTCTCTCTCTTTCTTTCTTTTTTTTTTCTTTTCTTCTTTTTTCTTTTCTTCCCTCCCACCCTTCCCCCTCTCTCCCCCCCCCTGCCCCCCTCCCCCCCCCTCCCTTCCTTTCCCCCTCCCCCCCCACCCTCTTCCCCCTCCCTCCCTTCCCCTCTTCCACCCCCTCCCTCCCTCTCCTTCTCCCTCCCTCCCTTCCTCTCACCCTCCCTCCCTATCCTCTCTCCCCCTCTCTCCTTCTCTCCTTCCTTAACTTCCTTTCCTGAAACTGTTCTCGTCCAGGATCTGAACCAGTCAAGTCTCAGCTTTTTTTGGCTGATTGGCTGAAGGAATTCGCCGTTTCGAGTTTCAGATCCCTTCGGAGACGCGGGCGTGCGAGCGAGGGCGGGTTGGGAGGGGGGGGGGGGTCTTAGCGGAAGGGGGGTGGGGGGTGGGGAGAAGGAAGGAATGGGTGGGGAAAAGGAAGAATTGGGGAAGGGGGGGGAAAAAGTGGGGTAGGGGGTAGGTGTGGGGGCAATTGTGGATGAAGAGGGTTAGGATATGTCCGGTGGAAATGAGGTGATGATGATAAAATATGAGATGTTGATGATAATAATGATAATAAAATGATAATAATTATGTTAATTATACAATAATAATAATAAAAAATAATGAAATATAATAATAATAATAATAAGTAATTATGATAATGATGATGATATATATATAATATAATGATAATGAAATTATTAATAATAATAATGATAATAAATAATAAGTAACAAAAATATAAATAACAATAATGATAATAAAACTGATAATGATAATAATGATAATACCAATAACAATAGTAATAATGATAATGGTAATGATAACAATAATAATAACAGACAGATAATAGATATATTTATCAAGAGCAGGATACAAGTAATCATAATATATATATATATATATATATATATATATATATATATATATATATATATATATATATATATAACATAATGACAGTATTTGTAATTACATTAATGATTTCGATAACAATGGTACTGATGTAAAAGATGACAATGAGGAACTGGAAAACAACAGCAACAGTAACAACAACAACAACAACAACAACAACGACAGAAAACAAT
>NC_091574.1:27706103-27716103 GCF_042767895.1 Penaeus vannamei | reverse complement strand
CCTCTCCCTCCTTCCCTCCTCTCCGTCTCCCTTCCTCCTTCTCCCCCCTTCCCTCCCTCTCCTTCTCCCTCCCTTCCTCCTTCCCCTCCCCTTCTCTCCCCTGACTTCCGACCACTCCCCACTCCTCTCTCCTCCCTCCCCCCACCCTCCTCCCTCACTCACCCACATTCCTCCCTCACTTCCTCTCTCCTCCCTCCCTCCCTCCCTCCCTCCCTCCCTCCCTCCCTCTCCCCCCCCACCCTCCCTCCTTCTCACCCCATTCCTCCCCCCCACCCCCTCTCCCCCTCCCTCCCTCTCTCCCACCCTAAAACCCCGCCCACCCTCCCTCGCTCACCCACGCCCACCCGCCCACCCTCCCTGCCTCGCTCACCCACATTCCTCCCTCCTGCCCCCCACCCTCCCTCCCTTCTCCCTTCCCCCCCCCCCGCCCACCCTCCCTGCCTCGCTCACCCACATTCCTCCCTCCCCTCCCCGCCCACCCTCCCTCCCTCCCTATCTCCCTTCCACCCCCCCCACCCCCCCCCCTCCCTGCCTCGCTCACCCACATTCCTCCCGGGCCGGCTTCTGCAAAAATCAAATCCCCCCCCATTCTTGGCGTCACCCCCTCCCCCTCCCGCCCCCCCCATCTCCCCCCTGCCCCCCTCCCCCCCCACTTCCCCCCCCCTCCCCCGCCCTCTCCCCGCCTGAACTCTGGAGAAATCCCCCAAATCCCACCCCTCCTCACCCCATTCCATTACCCTTAGGTTCCCCTCTCTCTCTCGCCCTCCCCCTCCCCCTCCCTACTCCCCCTCCTCCCCCTCCCATTTCCCTCTCCTCGCCCCTCACCCTTCCTCTCCTTTTGTCCCACTCTGGATCGCCCTTCCCCCCCCCCCCACCTCTCCTACCCTCCCCCCCCTTGGCCCTTCCCTCCCTTCTTCCCTTTGTCCCCTCTCCCCTTCTCCCCCCACCCCGTCTCCCCTCTTTTCGTTTTCCCTCCCCCCCATCTTTCTCCCTTTATCTTTCCACCCTCCCCTCTCCCTCGCACCTCATCTCCCTTATCCCTCCCCTCAGCTCCCTCCATCTCTCCCTCCCCCCATCCCCCTCTCTCCTCCCCCCTCCTCTCTTCTCCCTCGCACCTCCCCCCTCTCCCCTCCCCTCAGTACCCGCTCCCCCCTTTCCCTCCCCCTTCTCCCTTCCCCCCTTTCTCCCTCATCCTCCCTCTTTCCTCTCCCCTCCCCCTTTTCCCATCCACCTTTATACCCCATCCCTCCCCCTCCCTCACCACCCCTCCCCCCTCCCCTCCCCTCCCCCCCCCTCCTTCCCCCCCCATCCCCTCTCCCCCATCCCCCCTCTCCCCTCCCCCTCTCCCTCCCCCTCTCTCCCCCTCTCTCCCTCCCCCCCCCTCCCCCTCCGAACTGACCGTTACCTACCGCGGTGTTTGTGCTTCGCCGGAGGCTCTTCGCCGCCGCAGTATATTTCAGTGACATCTTTATTTTAGACACTTTATATATCTTTTTTTCGATAGGCAAGGGGACGGAAAAAGAGAAGAGGGGAAAGGAAGGGAGGGAGAGGGAGGAAGGGGAGGGGGGAAAGGGGAGGAGGGGAAGGGGGGAAAGGAAGGAGGAGAAGAGAGGAGGAGAGAGAGAGAGAGAGAGAGAGAGAGAGAAGAGAGAAGGTTGAAAAGGTTTTAATGGGATCCAATGGAGGTGGGGAGGGGAATAGAGGAAAGAGGTAGGGTGGGGGGAGGAGATTTTGTTTCGAGGGAGCTAAGGGGTAAAGGGAGGAGGAGGAGGGGTGGAGGTGGGGGTTCTTGATGAGAGGAAGCGTCGGTATCAGGTAAGGGGGTAGGGGGAGGGGAAAGAAAAAAACAACTTTTAAAGGGAGGGTATTTTCTCTCCCTTTTTTTTTCTTTTTTTTTTCTCTCTTCCTCTCTTTTTTTTTTAGTCTACGATAATATGATCACAGCTTTTTGGAGGTAGATTAATGGTCTCCTTCACTCCCACCTTTCGGTGCATTTTCCCTCTCTCTCTCTCTCTCTCTCTCTCTCTCTCTCTCTCTCTCTCTCTCTCTCTCTCTCTCTCTCTCCCTCTCTCCCTCTCTCCCTCTCTCCTTCTCTCCCTCTCTTCCCCCCTCTTTCTCTCTCTCTCCTCGTTGGCTTTTTTTATCCTTATACTTTTTTTTTGGCGGGATGTGTGTCCAAGATGGCGTCACATGGAGAGCGGCAGAGATTTAAATGTCCGCCGGCGAGTGGCGCGATGATCAATTTTCGTTTTAACCTGGGGAGGGGCGGGCTCTCTCTCTCTCTCTGTCTCTTCTTTCTTTCTCTCTTTTTTCTTTCTCTCTCTTTCTTTGTCTTTCTTTTTCTTTTTTCTTTCTCTTTCTTTTTCTTTCTCTCTATCTTCTTTCTCTCTCCCTCTTTCTGTCTTTCTCTCTATCGTTTTCTTTCTCTCTCTTTAGACATTTCTGTATTTCTCATTCTCTCTGTGGTCATTTCCATGTTTCTGTTTCGCATTTTCTTTCTATTCTATATACTTCTCTCTGTTTATGTTTTCTTTCTTTCTTTCCGTATCTCTGGTTATTCCTGTTATTGTTTCACTCTCATTGTCCCCCTTTCTCTGTGGTTTTGTTTCTTTCTCTAATTCCTTTTTTCAGTTTTTGTTTTCCCCTTCCCTGCTTGTTTATTCTTTTTTCTTTTTTTTTACTTATCTTTTGTCAACCCAAACCCCCCTTACCTGCACGCTTTTGGCGTTGCTAACTCTACCCTTAACACTCAACCCCAACGCTCGTCCTTAACCCCCAAGACCCCCATCCTCGACCACTACCCCACAGACCAACCCCAATCTTACCTATACGTATAATCGTTACACAATCATAATCTATTTTTTAATTGTTAGACCTAAGGTTCCTAGTCATTCACTTGTCTTCTGTGAATAAGACCTAGCCGACTGAGGACCTTGTGTGAGTTGAAGAAATCGGTGTTGGTAGATGATTCAACGGGGAATATGTGGTCTGTCAAGATGTTATTTCGGGGATTTTAAAGAAAAGAGGAGGACAGGCGATTTAGTAAAATAAAGAGGAGCAGGGTGGGAAGGGGGTTAAGGGAAGAGTAAAAGAGAAATAAAAGGGAAGGAAAGGGTGGGGGAGTTAACTGGATCTATTTTCTTTTCTTTTTTTTTCGTAGAAATGAGATGGATGTTTTTTAAGAGAAAGCGGGAGAGAGAAAAAAAAAAAAGGGAAGAAAAGACAAGAAAAGAAGGAGAAAGAGGAAAAACAACAGAGACAAGAGAAAGAGAAAGACAGACAGACAGACAGACAAGAAGAGAAAGAGAGGAGGAAGGGGAGAAGAAGAGAAAAGAAAAAGAGAGAGAGAGAAGAAGAAGAAGAGAAGAGAGAGAGAGGCTGATTGCTAAATTATTCACGCGTTTAGTCCGGCCATTAGCGGCAGTATTGGATGCGTGAGTGAAAGGTCATATTAACGAGGTTTGCCTTTTAACGATATCACAGTAAGAAATAAAATCTCCGAGTCTGGCAGCGTTTAAATATAAAGGTAGATAGATAGATAGGTGGATGGATAGATGAATAGTTAGATAGATCGATAGATATAGAGAGAAAGGCAGACAGACATGCACACACACGCAATATGTGTATATGTGTGTATATATATGTGTATGTATATATATATATATATATATATATATATATATATATATATATATATATATATATATATAAAAATAAAATATATTTTACCATAAAACAACACAAAAACACACACACACACACACACACACACACACACACACACACATATATATATATATATATATATATATATATATATATATTTTAATATATATATATATATATATATAAAATATATAAAATATATAAAATATATATAATATAATAAAAAAAAAAAAAAAGGGGGGGGTTTTTTTTTTTTTTATATACATATAATAATTACATAATAATTTGCTGACAGACAGACAAAAAGATGGGAAATGGATAATAGATAGAGAGATGGAGAGATAGATAGTGAAGGATAGAGTTAGAGAGAGAGGGAGAGAGAAAGAGAAAGAGAGAGGAAACCGCAGGTGCGCCGATAACATTAACAAATCATTTGGTTCTTTTTCCCATTATTTTCGTTAGTTTTTTTTTTCTTCCAAAATGAACAATACACAACGAGAGAGAGGAAAAGAAGAGAAAAAAGGACAAAGTTTATAAGAAGAATTTTTAACAGTACTTGGCACAATTCATTATGAGGCTAAGGTTCAGAATAATTATATTAATTATGATAATGGTGGAAAAGATAACGACAGTGATAACGATAATGACTGCTGATGATGCTACTACTACTACTATTACTATTACTACTACTACCACAACCACAACTACTTCTACTACTAGCACTACTAGTGCTACTACAATTATTACTACTACTATTACCACTACTACTACTACTGCTACTACTACCACCACCACCAACACCACTGCTACTACTACTAATAATAATAATGATACAATCGATTTTAACGATAACAACAAACAGTTAAAATATGAACAATGGCAAATACCCCTCAACCCCAACCTAGAAAAATAGATAAAATAATTAAATAAATAAAATAAGAAAACAGAACAAAATACAAACGAACTATTATGAAAAAAAAATCTACTTCCCCTTTACTATGGTTCCCTCACCCCCTCCCCTTCCCCTCTCCCCCTACCCCCTCCCTCTTTTTTTTTCCTTTTTAGCAATCCATATAACCTTTACGTCAATTACATAGAATTATAAGAAATGATAAACGTAATGGCCATTGAGAGAAATGGCCGGAGGGAGCGAGCCAAGGGGGTGGGGTGGGGGGTAGTTCTCTCATTAGAACGATGCCTAAACAGTAGTTTTCGGTTTTCTTAATGTTTTCTCTTCTATTTTTTTTCATTTCTTTTCCTTGTCCTTGATTTTTTCTGTTTGTTTGTTATTTGTTTGTTTGTTTGTTTTTGTTATCGCTGTTCTTGTTTTTCTTTTTTCTGTTTCTTCTTTTTTGTTTTTATTTTTGTTCTTTCTTCTTCTGATAATAACAACGATAATAACAATGATAGAAATATCAGTAATAATGATAATAACAATACTAATGATGATCATAATGATGCTGATTGGACGAAGGAAAAGAAGAAAAAGAGGGAGGAGGAGAGGAAGAAGCGGAAGAGATGAAGAGGAAGAAGAGGAGGAGGAAGAAAAAGATGAAGAGGAGGAAGAAGAGAAGGAGGGAGAGGAAGAATAGTAGAAGGAGGAAGATTAAGAAGTGTAGGAGGTGAAAAAGATGAAGAGGAAGAAGAAGAGTAAGAGGAGAAGGAAGAAGAGGAAGAGGAAGAAGAGAAGGAGGTGAAAAAGAAGACACTCCAAGCCTAATATAGATTCATCATGGGTATGTGAAGGACTTTCTCTCTTCCTTCTCTTCCCTTACAGCCTGATACTTATATTACCCTTATACTTGACCCCACCCCCCATACCCTTACCCTTTACCCTCCTTCCTCTTCCCTTTCTTTTCACTCGCTCCTTTCCCTTCCCTTTTACTCCTCCTTTTCTACTTCCATTTATTGTTCATTCTCTTTCTACTCTCTCGTCTTCTTCGTTTTTTCTTTATCTGCTTTGTCTCTCCTTCTTCTTCCTTTTCATTCTGCTTATCTTCTATCCCTTTCCCTTCCCTTTTCCCTTCCTTTCCCGCCCATCCTTCCTCTTCCCCTTTTCCCCCTCCCTATCCCTCAACATCCTCCCCTTACCCACCCCCTACCCCTTCCCTTCCTCCCCTATCTCCTACCTTCCCCCTTCCTCCCTACCCTCCCCTTACCTTCCCTCTATCCCCCTCTTCACCTTTCCCTTTCTTCCCCTTTCCTCCTCCCTTTACCTAACCCCTTCTTCTCCCCTTATCCACCACTCTTTTCCCCCCTCCCCTCCTCCCCCCTCCCCTTACACCCCCCCTCTCCCCCCCTCCCCCTCCCCTTACACCCCTCCCCTCCCCCCCCCTCCCCCACCCCTTCCTCCTCCCCTTCTCTCCTTCCCCCTATCCCCTCCCCCCTCCCCCTTTCCACTCTACCCCCTCCCCTCCCCCCTTTCACCCCTCACCCCCCCCGCTCCCCCCCGCCCCCTCCCCGTCCAACGTATAGCTCTGAATCCTAATTAATGATATAAATCTCCCAACAGCCGCCGGGATTCCTCTCTCGACATTTAAACCTCCGTCGGAAGGTCGAGCGGGGCGCCTCCCGCCTGCCGCCTGCTCCTGCTCCTGCGCGATTTTTGCGGTTTTTTTTCTCGTTTTTTTTTTTTTTTTTTTTTTTGCTTTTTTGGTTTTGTTGTTCTTGTTGCTTTTGTTTGTTTTCCTTTTTTCTTTTTTTTTTTCTTTTTGTTTTTATTTTCGTTTTTTTTCTCTCGTTTTTGTTTTTGTTTTTTGTTTGTTTTTTGTTTGTTTCTCCCTTTTTTATTTTCTTTTTTGTTTTGATTTCTTATTTGGTTTTCGATTTTTCGTTTTTTATTCGTTTTTTTCTGATTTTTGTGCTTCCGTTCATTCATTTTTGCTTTCTTTCCATCATTTCCTTCTTTCGATTTTCCATTCTTTCAATCTCTTAATTTCTTGTTTTTTATTTTCGTTCTTTAGTAGATTTTATAAGATATTTTCTCTTCTCCTCTCCGTTTCCTTTTTTTCATTTTCTTTTCCTTCTCGTCATCATCTTCCTCGTCTTCTTACTCTTCCTTCTCTCTTCTCTTTCTCCTTTTACTCTCTCCTTCTCTTCCTCTTCCTCCTCTGTTCTTCGCTTTTTCTTTTCTTCTTCCTTTCTTCTTCTCTTCCCCTTCGACTCCCAAAGATGCTCGACCCCCAAGCTCTCCTGCTGACCGCGATATAGCGAACTAACCCAAAGTAATTGCCCTATCCTATTTTCCCCCTTTCCTCTCTCTCTCTCTCTCTCTCTCTCTCTCTCTCTCTCTCTCTCTCCTCTCTCTCTCTCTCTCTCTCTCTCTCTCTCTCTCTCTCTCTCTCTCTCTCCCTCTCTCCCTCTCCCTCTCCCTCCCCCCTCTCCCTCTCCCTCTCCCTCTCCCTCTCCCTCTCCCTCTCCCTCTCCCTCTCCCTCTCCCTCTCCCTCTCCCCCTCCCTCCCCCTCCCCTCCTCCCTCCCTCCCTCCCTCTCCCTCTATCTCTCTTTCTCCTCCTACCTCGGAAACTGTGCCTCCTCGCCCGACACGAGGAAGTCGAGGAGGGGTGTGGCCGTCTGCCCCCTTATGGGGAGAAAGGATAGGGAGGGAAGGAGGAGGGAGTGGGGGAGGGGAGGGGAGGATGGAAGGGATAGGAGGAGGTAGGATAGGAAGGGGGTAGAAGGGGGAGGAGGGATAGGAAGAGGATAGAAGGAGGAGGAATAGGAGAGGTTGGATAGATAGGAAGTGGAGGGGGAGGGGGAGGAGATGGAATGGGGAAGGAGAGGGATAAGAAGGGGAAAGGATAGGAGGATGGTTTGGAAGGGATAGGAGAGGAGGAAGGAGAGGAATACATAGAAGGGTAAAGAACAGATAGGCGAAGGAGAGACAGGAGAATAGATTGAAGGAGACGAGATAAGAGAATGGAAAAGAAGAACTGAGGAGAGAAGGAGACGCAGAGAAGGAAGGAGAGAGGGAAAAAAGGGGAGGAGAGAACAGGCGAGAGGAGAGGAAGTGAACAAGAAAAGGTGAGAGAGAGGGAGACAGAAAAGAGGAGAGAGACGAGAGAGCAGACCTAGACCTCCAGCCAACATTAAGACCCAAACAAATCAGCTCTAATAACACAAACGTATAATAATTAAATAAATAGCATAATAATTCCATAAATACGAGTAGAAGGGGAAGACAAAATAGACATTGCAACGAGAGCTCTACCCGGTAACAACTCGCGCGGTTGTTTAGAGGGGCAAATGACCTAATCTCACGATAATTACCCCATTATGTTGTTGGGCGCGGGGATAATCTATGTGTGAGTGCAGCGCCTTGTATGTGTGAGGAACCTGACAGAGCTCGGGTAGCCTACGCGCCGTCAGCCGTCAGCCGTTCTGCATTCTTTTTATTAGCGTTCGTATGTTTTTTTTATATATATCTTTGTGTTTCCCCTTTTTTATCGTTCGGTTTTTTATATTTTTTAGCGTTCGTGTTTGGTTTTTTTTCTAGTGTTCGGGGTTTTTCGTATTTTTTGGATCGTTTGTCTGACGAATGTTCTTTTTTTTTCTTTTTCTTTCTTTCTTTTTTAATCTCTTTCATTGAGATTATTATTCTTAGATATCACAGATCACGTGATACCCAACTCCAAAATATACGAAAACAAAACACAAAAAACATAGAAGACGCACGGACTATAAACAATAAATAAAAAACGAGACGAAACATTCTGAAGAAAAGGAATCGCATCGCGGACCTTTGGATGTTTAGAAGGTGACTCCTCTACTTTCAGTCCCGAAATATTTTCCTGTAATGTTCCCGAGCTGCAGGTGGAGGCAAGTCGCCACCAACCGCCTTCCTCTTCGCTCTTATCTTCTCGATTCCTTCTACTTCTCTCATTCTGCGGCGGTTCTTGGTATGGAGAGAGGATGGGGTATATGGTTTAAGGGTTGTCTTGTTTTCTTTTTTTGTTTTTGTTTTTGTTTTGTAGAGGGAGGGAAGGAGGGGGGAGGTGGGGGAGAGGAATAAGGTGAGAGGGAGGGAGAAGGGGAGAAGGTGAGAGGGAGGGAGAAGGAGAGAAGTAGAGAGGGAGGGAGAAGGGGAGAAGGAGAGAAGGTGAGAGGGAGGGATAGAGAGAGAGAGAGAGAGAGGAGAGGAGGGAGAGAGATTCAAACTTCTCTATGTTCTAATTGCCACACGTGTGTATGTGCTTAAGCGATCCCTTAATTGAGTGAGTTACCTCGGCGTGGGAGGAGGAGGAGGAGGAGGGGAGGGAAAAGGAAAAGAAGAAGAAGAGAAGAACAGAAAAGAAGAAGAAGAAGAAGAAGAAGAAGAAGACAATAAAAAGAAGAAAAAGAAGAAGAAGAAGAAGAAGGGGAGGAGGAGGGGAGGAGAGTAGGGACCGGATGTGGCAGATGTGAGTGGATAGGGGTAGGGTGGGGTGAGGGTGGAGAAGAAGAGGAAGAGGGAGAGAAGGGAGGAAGGAATATAAGGAGCGAAGAGGAGAAAGGCGGAGAGGAGAGAGGGAAGAGACACCGAGGAGGAGAGAAGGGGAGGAGGGCGGAGCAGGGAGACGGGAAAAGGAGGAGAAGGAGGTGGGTGGGAGAGGGGGGGTGGGGGTCAGTGGCTGTAGCGTGGCGGGGCTTGGTGCTGGGGGGTCATGGGGTAAGGCCCCGGTTTTTTTTTTTTTTTTTAGGGGGTGGGTGGGGGAAGGGGGGGGGGTGGGGGGGGGGGGGGGGGGAGGGAAAAAGTGGGGGGGTGTTGGGTGGGGAGGTAAAAAGGGGGGGGGGGCAGGGGGAGGGGGAGAACCCACCTGCTCGGACTTGATTCTCATTATCATATCGTTGCATCGCTATTATCGTTATCATTGTTATTAACCTCATTATTATTATCATTGTTATCATTATCACCATTGCTATTATTGTTATTATTGTTAAATCATTATCATTATTATCATCATTATTATTATTTTTTCTTTAATTTATTATTCTATTATTTTAAAAATTTTCAAAATTTTTATCATTATTGTTTTTTATTTTATTATATTATTATTATATTATTGTTTATCACCAAATTTTTATTATTAAAATTATATTATTTTTTCCCCTTTTTAAATTTTTATTATTATTTTATTATCAAAAATTATTATCAAAATTTTTAACTTTATTTATTAACAAAATTTGCATTAATTTATTATTATCATGTTATCAGCATTATTGTTATATTTTTTTCATTATTATTTTTTACTTTTATTATATTATTACTTATCATTATCCCTCTCCTCCCCCCCTCCTCTTCCACTTTCCCCCTCTTTCTCCTCCCCCCACCCCCCCTTCCCCCCCCCCCCCCCCTC